>NC_044498.1:13760064-14047564 GCF_902362185.1 Chanos chanos
ATTAGCTGGAGTGTTTGAGAGCTCGGCCCGGGCCACGTGTGCATGCGGCTCTTTTCCGCCACGTTAGCCCGGAGAGGCCGGGTGGCTGGAGTAATCTGCGGGGCACGTGAACCGAGCCGTTGTCCTGTCTCGCGGCAGTAGACACGATGTACTCTCTGTCTCTCCCCGCCGTATATAGGCCACACATTCAGAACACTGTGTACCGCCAGGCACTTACGTCACACATACACACTCCAGCGAGCCGCCTCCCCCCCTCCCTCCCCCCCTGGCCTGTCCTGGGCATGCAAGGCACTTCCACACCGCTCAGCCGCGCAACTGTCTCGCTCAGCTCGGATGCTTGTGCTAACGGTAACGAGGCTCCCAGTTTAACGGCAGAGCACCCCCTCGCTCAAAACAAAGCCTTCCCTTCCCATCGATCATCGATATAATGACTCAGCTCAGTGCAGGTGACAGTTTGAATGACTGCATTAGTTCACTCATGTGAAGTAGGTTTTGTTTACTGCTGAGACGTTAGAAGGAAAAACATGTTTCCAAAGAATCACTATCTGAGAGGCAGGTAGGGTAATGATTACTAATGAGGAGACAATGAAAATAATTTGTCAACTATGTCAGTAATGAGCCAGCTAAGAATTCAGACACCAAGACACCAAGAAAAACAGCAGGAAAGAGACAGAGAGAAATAAAGAGAATGGACATGAGGCAACACAATTGTGGGAGTGACATGAAAACAGAGGAAGTGGACATTGGCACACAGAGAAAGAGAGGGAGAGAGAGACAGACAGACAGACAGACAGACAGGCAGGGAGACGGACAGACGGACAGACAGACAGACAGAAAGAAAGAGAGAAAGGGAGATACAGACACACAGACAGACACACACACAGACAGAGGGAAAGGGAGAGACAGACAGACAGACTGGAGAGAGAGAACGAGAATGCCTGCTGTCTGGTCTTTGCTGAGAGGACATGCTGTTTACTCCTACTGACACTAACCCTAGAAGAGTGTGCCAACGTGACCTTTCCATTCCACCTCTGGCACACACACATGCATATGCACAGAGACATTCGTGTACAAACACAGCCACACACTCACACACACACACACACACACACACGCACGCACGCACGCACATGCACCCACACACACACTAACATATATGTACACTCACCCACACAGGCACACACATACACACACACATGCAAACACTCTCACACAAACACACACACACACACACACTCTGGAGGACAAAGAGAGACAGAGTGTGTGTGTGTGTGCAAACAGAACCATGTGTTTTGTGCCCCATTGTTGGTCAACACTGACAACTAGAGCAGTCAACGCGCTGCCCGAGTGTCTGGCTGCAGACATCCTCGGGAACACTTGGGTAGATTTCTAGGTCACACAGATTCAAAGCACTTTAGATTTGCCCTAAGATGCGGATCTGAAAATACAATCTGCCAAGAAAGTGACTAATGTTTGTTTCATCACAGTTTGTTGAGACAAGGGACAAAACAGAAAACATTATGCAATAATCCCTTTCTATATTTGACTCTTTAAGAAACTGTATAATATTTCATCAGACTTTCACAATCTTTCATAACAGTGTGTATGTTAAACAATTTGGCATAATCCGGCAAACCATGTGCCATACCATATATATGTATATATATATGTAATCCCCATACATATGTATATACACACACACACACACACACAAACACAAACGGACCATGGACACACATACACAAAGCCATATATACATATATATACACATGTCCACATATAAATGTACTCCCACAAAGACACATGTATTAACATGCAAAAATAGCCACACATTTTCATGGTCAGTGAACGAGAAGCGGTGTACATTTTCTATGCTCAGTGAACCACAGGCGCTAATATGAAGGTCATTTTGCGAGGACTGGACAGGGCTCAGATCATTTGTGGACATGTTGACATGGATCTAACTCAGTCTGTCATTATGTTTTAACCTATAGGCAAACTCACCACTCATATACAATGCTAATAAAACGCTACAGCTGTTCCAGAGCCTTAGTGCAGTCTGTGCTGTCCTCCTCCAACACAAATGAGAAAGGTCAAATTACTGAGAACAACATGCACTCTCCCTCTTATACTGGAGCTCCATTCTATTCAAACAGAGTTAAATACAAACCACAACCAAGACAAAGCACAGGTGAAATCTACTGGCATCCTCCCAGACCATAATGCTGTGAGGCGTAGGTATGGAAAATACCTGGAGTAAAATCCAGAGCAAAAATCCAAAAAGGCCACGATAGGATGACGAAGTAAAAATGAATCAGTGTGTGTGTGTGTGCTGTCCTGGACTCCCATAACTGAATTGAACTGTGAGTGGTTTTATTTTTATGCAGCTAATTTAAATATAAGCATCGTACAATGAGCACCGTAGAGTATCACAGAGATGAACCCAGTAATGTGTATAGACTTTAAGTATATTAAGCATAGACTTTGTGAAGAGCCATTCAGACTCTATCTTATGAAAGGGCACTCTATATTTACATAGAAATAAGGTCACTGCACCACAACAGGTACGGATTACAGGTACATGTCAGAACACAACAGAATCATTAACCCTTTCTAGGCCGTTTCATAACCTGTGTAATAGGATCAGCAGAAACACTACCACACCTTTAATTTATGTTCTCTTTTCCATCTCAACCCTTTTCACTCTGGTCCCACAGAGCTTTCTGAAAAATGCAGTGTTTACCTCCCATGGACATAATACACCAACACAAGCTAGAGTCTAGATCAAGGCTTTGATCGTGCATCATAATTCCTACCATCTGACTAGAAATCAACATCTTCCCTCGGGACCACTTACACTCGTGACAATATACCTGATGCCGCTTACGGCAGCAAAAGGCCTGTTATGACAACACACTTACACTTCTTTTTATACACAAGCTTTCTCTGTAAAAGAGAAACATGTGAACTGAGGCTCATATTGTCATCCTCAGGCTACAGTATGTACCTGGTATCGCATCACTGACTGCATACCAGTAGTTCTGTCATACACAGTAACATCAAAGGAAACACAATTTTTATTAATTGCTATTTTTAACTCTCTGAAACAAGTCCATGTTGAAACTAGCATGGACGTGTGCTTTGTTGACTATGAAGAGGTCTATATACTTAGACATGTGGAGTAGCCCCACCAAGTCAGAATCAAGCCAGAGCTCAACTTGCTGGTTAAGCATTCTGGCAGATGGACCACTCTTTCACATACTCTTCACATACTCATCAGAAAGCTGCTTATCCTGTGTGGACTTCGAGTGTCCCTCACATACAATGGGCTTCCTCTGATAGTGGCAGATGGAAATGGCCCCAGATAATTCCTAAAGACGGGATTGAACTGAACATATCCTTTAGCGTGTTTGGAAAGTCAACGATGTCAAATACCTCCCTGTGAATATATAAATGTCTGGAGGCAATATAGTGACCTGAACCTGACCCCGAACAATAAACTGTGGAGAAGATAAAGCCATACCTGATAATGTGTAACATACTGAGTAAAAGTCACCTCAGGGCAGAGAAGAACGGGATGAAAATATGACTGTGATGTCTGTAATGACTGTGACATGGTGCACTGAGATGGTAGGAAGTGTATTGGACAGTCCAGTACTCCATATATTGTTCAACTGGTAAGTGCAATCCCGTACAATGGAGAGGATGACTTGCCATTGAAGTGGATGTAGCTTTATCTAGATGCATGTCGATGCATTTCTGAAATGCAGCTCACGTTTAAATATCTCAGCCAAAAACTCCTTGATGGCTATGCATGCATCTGACAAATTCTAATTTAGACCCAAACAAATTTTATAGAATGATTTCTGTTATGGTTCATCTATATTTGTCTTTTGTAAAATCTGATTGCTAATAATCTGAGTTTCTCTTCTGCAGAAAGATGATATGAAACACATGCAGCTCATAAGTTTTTGTTTGTACCACAACATTGCAGAAGGCGCAGCTAACTCTATTCCTCTACAATCCTGACATCTAGTGTCCACTTAAACACTAAACATTATGTTGGGTGTGGAAAAGCTTCTTAGAGGGACTGGGAACCCCCCCCACCACCACCACCACCGCCGAAACAGAGAGTTAGCTCTTTACTGTCTGCAAGCTGGCCATAGCCAATGATAAAGGACAGGCACTTTCAATGGTTATGTAGCACAAACACTCAAACTTTATGGAGATTATTGTCATTACCATGGATTGTTCATCTCAGATTTACAATCCAAATCCCAGAGAGAAGAAATTTACAATGTTCATGAAGAAATTTACAATATTCATGCTTATATAACCATCAGTCAAGAAAGCACAGTCATGCTTATCTAGTCAGTCAGGACTCAGGAATGCACGAAACACGTTTGACTATTTTTATTAATAGTAAACTGTATGCAGGTACAAGCATACACTGCGGGCTTGAACTCTGTTACATTTCTAAAAAAAAAAAAAATTCTCATATCATGTTCCAGAAGCAGTCATGGTGTATTCATAATGTGCGCTGTTGTTGACACAAAGACTTGATAAATGAGATGTTCGCTCAAGCAAAGTATTATGACAAGAAAGAGCACAGCCACAAAAACACAACAGGTAAGTATTGCAACACAAGAAGCCATGATGTTTCCATTATGAAATCATTGTGGATAGTCATGAAATTATTCATTTTCACTGCCTCGTGGTCTAGATTTCAACAAGTTTAAATTTACACCTCGATAACTTCTTATATGGCTAAGAAAATCAAGATAAGAAAAGGTTTAGTGCAGTAACAAACAGGGGGTACTAAATATTTTATTAGTTTTGTGAGATTTTAGCCTTCCCTCCATCTTGCTTTTTGAAATTTAGAACAGTTGATACTCTGTATGCAATGTTACACAACTCATATAGGATCCCCCCACAACTCAATAAAAACGTATAGGTCTCTGTTAAGTAAACATAACAACTATTGAGTATAGACAGACTGTGCTGATTCAGAGTCATGCGTTTTGGCATCTTCCTTTTGAAATTTAGAACAGTTGATACTCTGTATGCAATGTTACACAACTCACATAGGATCCCCCCACAACTCAATAAAAACGTATAGGTCTCTGTTAAGTAAACGTAACAACTATTGAGTATAGACAGACTGTGCTGATTCAGAGTCATGCGTTTTGGCATCTTCCTTTTGAAATTTAGAACAGTTGATACTCTGTATGCAATGTTACACAACTCATATAGGATCCCCCACAACTCAATAAAAACGTATAGGTCTCTGTTAAGTAAACGTAACAACTATTGAGTATAGACAGACTGTGCTGATTCAGAGTCATGCGTTTTGGCAGTTTGCCAATGCTTTCAAAGTTCAAGTTTCTTTAGAGCCCAATATCACCTTTCACAGTCTCAAAGGGCTTTACATGCCCACAGGTTTACAACAAAAAAAACAGGATGGCACCCCCTGACTTAATCCTCATAGCGGACAAGAAAAAACTCCTCAAAAAACCCCCAGGTGTAACAGGGGTAAAAAATGGAAGAAATCTTGAGAAGGACCACAGAGAGAGGAGACCCCTTCCTGGCCAGACAGGTGTGCAATAGGTGCCGACCCAGTGAGCAATTACAAACAAATGCAAAAGAAAACACACTAGCAGACTAAATAAAGACAACGAAAGCAGCAGGGGGCCTCGGCCGAGGCAGTCAACACAGTCACAGCAGCACGGGACAATGACCAGCCACGCAGCCGCCTCAACCGCCGCCACCGCCAGGAAGAGGGAGTGATGATGAGGAGGAGGATGACAGGGAGGATGAAGAGGACCGGGGTAGGTTGGCCAGTGGAGGGGGACAGGGCGCACCTGGGATGAAGACAGCTACATTCATACAAGGCATTCATACTCAAGCATATGAGACACACACACACACACACACACACACACACACACACACAGAAGATGAGGGGGGAAAGGAGGACATTAGTGGGGTACCAGGACTTAATAAAGCAAAGAAAGAATGTAGCACATAAATGCATTAACGCTGAAAAGCTAATGGCTGTGGAAGGCGCAGGGCCATGCGGGGCAAGCAGAGTCAGCGCTCCAATGAATATAACTCAAACCGTACATTCAAACAGGTGTGGCTTCCTGACAAGACGGCAGCGTTCAGAAATCCCAAAGTTACAGTTGTCTCCAGTTTCCACTTCAGAAACAAAAACCCTTGTCTGTCTAATTGAAGGTTCTCACGTTCTTTTTTTTTTCAGTGTCATCGCACAGCAGGTGAAGCCGAGGATTGTGCTGAACTAAAGGAATCAAGCTGGTGACGGGTGACATCTCCATATGGGCTAAACACCCCCATAGGTGTGAATGCACGCA
Organism: Chanos chanos; assembly: GCF_902362185.1. Lineage (NCBI taxonomy): Eukaryota > Metazoa > Chordata > Actinopteri > Gonorynchiformes > Chanidae > Chanos > Chanos chanos. The sequence goes on from NC_044498.1 coordinate 13,766,436, forward strand.
GTTTTTGGATAAACCAAATATGGTGGTTTTTCCTTTATGAAGGACGTAAGGAAAGACCATGAGTTGGAGAGATTCTCCTATCAGTCAGATCTCCTAATTTCTTCATAATAAGTGTGTGACTAGTTAGTGGATCCGAATCCTGTGAACTCCCAATGTGTGCAGTGCTGTAGTTAGCTAACTTAAGCCCATGAGCTTTGAATCAAGTAAACAACTGGCAAGAATGAAAGGAATATAAAGCCTTCAGGTCAGAAGAATTGTAATATATCTTACGTAAATAAACTGGTCTTGACAGAGGTAAAGATACATTAACTGTGCACCTTACTGTTTATTTCACACAGACATGGTATAAAGTCATAACATTTCACAGGATGAAATTCCCACTATCCCAAATACCCAGCTTATGAAAAATCAAAACGCTGTTAATGATAACAAATAAAACAATGCTGTTTTGGTGTGCTGATGGAACCAATTTCTGGTATTTTAACATCATTCATACAACTAAAGGCAAACCACACTTTCTCTAACCAGCTCTTTTTACTCTTTCCTTACTCTTGAGACATTTTACTGGAATGACATCATCATAAAGGGTTATGAAATTTCTGGAATTTGTAAGTTTGTGCCTCTTCTTGCTTACAAACATTCTGGCAAGGCATATTTGATTTATCAACGGTTCTCAAGATCCCATGCTGGGCCTGTTAGGACTTTCACAGGTTTTGCGATGCATCACAAACAGTTTGTTAAAGTGCCTGAAATAAGGAGACTATATGGACCACTTTAGCAAGCCTCAGAGCCAGGTCAATGATGAAACATATGAGAAGCTGTCATCAGCTTATTGTGACGGCCATACAGTTAACACAATGGCACAGAATGGTAAAGTTCTTAAGTTTGACAGAAACACAAGAAATCCATGATCTGGTGTTTCAGCTGCATCAGAATAGAGTTATTAACAATTATGATAATTAAAACAAGGAGAGTCATTGCAAAATCCCAGGCTTTTACCACAAAGAACGTATCCTTAAAAAAAAAAAAAAAAAAAAAAAGATTTGCATGCAACTGCTCTGTTGAGCCCCTCCCATTCCCAACCTTGGCAAAAAAAAAAAAAAAAAAAAATCAGGTCAAAGCTGATTGCTTTCATTGACAAAAGGGTTGGACAACACCCAAAAATGCTTCATTAAAACAACAAAGATAGAGTATACAGTTTGCTCACAGTAGAAAACATAGTTTTCCCTTTAGAGGGACTCCTTGGCCCAATTTTATGATTTGCTGTTCCAGAGCTGCCAAAAAAGCAAGCAATTCTCCGTGTGTCCTCAACTGACGTTACAAGCCGGAAACTCGCGCTTCTCACACAAGCGTTATCTGTGAGGGAGGGAGTTCACAAACAAAACCTCATTTAAAGCTACACTCACCCGACTGCATAGTTACACTTAGAGAAGCCTAAACAGTGAGAACACTCCAGCAACCAGCACCAGGGCAGTTTTTGTCTTTTACAAGAATCCAAGATGAGTGGGACAGAGCCCACAGGTCGTATCCAGTCAAAAATGGAAATGGCTTCTAAAATGAAGGATGAGGACAAACTTTACAAATATGAGGGCATTATTTACTCCAGTATCATGAGTCCAGTGGAGAATCTAGAAGCCTTGAAAGGGATGGATGCCAGGGAAGATGACAAAATGCTGGTGGCATATCCAAAGTGTGGTAAGTGTTATACATAATCCAAGTGGTACTAAAACAAAAATATCTGAAGAAAATGCTCATACACAGTGCATCTATATAGATAATAATATGTCCTTAATACTAATATTTTGTGTCCTTTCCAACATTCAGATTAATACAAATAAAATGTTGTTGAACACTTCCTTTGAAAATGTCGGCTCAGATTTATACTCATTGCTTTCAACAAATCAGTCAAAACTTTCACTCATGTTGAGGAAGTAGTCCAGAAAACATTTGGGTCTGCTGAAGGAACAACCAGGAGTTTAGACTCATCAACAAATTGGTTTACATACGACAAAATATTCCCTTTTGTCTTTTGGAAGATGTATTTGCAAACAAAAAAAAAACAAAATCACAAATACCCCAGTCATTCTGTTCATCCGTGCCGAGCTGAGGAAAAGACAAAGGGAGAAGGTGGGTTCAAGTTACACACAGTGCATAACAACTGGCCAATCACCTTCAGATGTTGAAGTCATGTGATTATGGGGACCACCCTTAAGTAAACTCACAAAGCTGAAGTGAACTTTGTATGTAGCATTTGAACAAATACAGTCCTTTTAGTGAACTTGTAATTAATTACAGTTTGACAAATTAAGACCTTTTGAGCAGGTATACATATCTTGCTTCAGTATGCAGCATAGAAACAGGTTTGAAACAAAACTCTTACATAACACTAAACTTATGTAACATCATAAATACTGAGATCAGCATTTTCAATGCAAAACATCATCATCATTATTTTGACTGTTTAGATAAGTCTTAGTCAAAAGGTGTACAAAAGAAATATCCGCGTAAACTGAACACACACATTAAGATGACCTAAAAGTACAACTTATCAAAAAAAGCTCTACGTATAAGTAATCTGGCATTAAAACTTAAGACCCTTTTCTGTGACAGGGTTCAACTGGATGGTGGCAGTGGTACGCAAAATTATGAGTGCATCCACAGGAAAGAAAGTAGTCAATGATATGCCTCCACTGATAGAATTCTTTTCTCCAGAGATTCAAAAGGTATGTCAGTGTGCTTCTCCTTACCTATGCTAACGCCATTGCAAAGGCACAAACCCCCCCCCCCCCCCCACCAATTGCTACACCCTCTTTTGATGAGATTCATGATTTCAGCATGCTATGACATTTTTGGAGACTTATATTTTCACAACTACGTATCTGTCGATACAATTCTAGCTGTCGCGTTTGTTTTGGGTTGTGTAGTAGACAGCAGTAGTGCCCATCAAGTCCTTCTTTTGTCTCACAGACTCTGGTACAAATGCCGTCGCCGAGGTTTCTTGGAACACATTTGCACCCTGACAACATCCCTGCCTCTTTTACGGCGAAGAAAGTCAAGGTAAGTAAGGATAAACAAACTTTAAAGCCGTTCGACTGCCACTGAAGATTGTGCGACCCTGATCTTTGAGATGTTTTATTTTTTCCCCTCCTACTCCTTCTCACTGAAATCAGGTGTCAAATGATTTCATAGACTTTGCCGTACCTGAGTATCTTATCTTCATCAGATGACAGTTAATAAGCTTTATCTTAATCCTAAAAACCTTTAGACTTTTATAATAAACATTTTTTTAATCAGGGTGTCAGGAACCCTAAAGTGCAAAGTATCATACATCTGTACAGAGTGTGCATTTTACCAGAGTCTGACTGGAACAGTTTTGATGTTGATTACTCCTTTACCTTTTCTCAAGCCTATATCACAATAAACTGACATGACTGACTGTTGTCCTCCTAGATGGTGGTAATATTCCGAAACCCTAAAGATACAGTGGTCTCCTTTTTCCACTTCATGAACAAAAATCCAGTCCTACCCAGTGCTGAGCCCTGGGACAAATTTTTCTCCGATTTCATGACAGGACAAGGTGAGAAGTTAATATTTCAGTCGACTTAAGTCTCATTTCAATCCAAATTGAGTTTTGAAGTGCAGTGTTCTGATGGAGTATGTGGGTGTTTGTGTCTGTGTGCTCCTGCTCAGTTCCCTGGGGCTCTTATTTTGATCATGCTCTTGCCTGGGAGAAGCTCATGGATGACCCAAATGTGAAGATAATGACTTATGAGGAAATGAAGGAGGTAAGATTTTTTTTTTTTCTGAAATTTTTGTGACAGTATTTTTATTGATGAACAAATGACCCTTGAATGATGGGCCCCAGCAGAGGGGAATGATTTGACGAGGTATGAGAGTCACAGAAAAAATAGGAGACATTCTAACTGACCTAACTGCAGCAAGAAATTTAGATAATACTATTTGTTTGATGTTGAATGATTTGGAACTTGATGTTTTCCTTTCGATTACCGTTTATTTTGATACAAAAAAAAACAAAAAAAACAAACAAACAACCAATGGGTCAGTAGCCTTAAGATATCTGCCACAGCATGGCAAAGTAATCATGCTTTGGAAGATGAACACTTTAGTCTGTATCCAGTTTGGGTCTGAAGCACTTTCATTGACAACTGTTTCCATGGCTCATATCTCTTTTCTCATTTAGAACTTGCCAGAAGGCGTGCGGATGATTGCTGAGTTCTACGGCTTTCCTCTGACTGAGGAGCAGATTAAGACCATTGCTGAAGAGAGCACTTTCAATGCTATGAAGGAGAGCTCCCAAAGCTCCCACGGCAATCTGGGCAACGTGTTCTTCCGGAAAGGTAAACAAGCAAAGGCGTTGTCACGTCCATCACGATCACTCACAGAAATCTACTTTTAGCTAATGAAACTAGTGCACCGTAAACTTATATTTCTTGATAAGATCTTATTGTGGCCGGTTATACTTTGCTAATACATACGTCTGCTTATTATATGTATTGCGCAACCTGCACCCTGAATACTAAGAGCTCGGATTTGTTTCTTTGAACAGGTGAAGTAGGAGACTGGAAGAACCACTTCAGTGAGGCTCAGAGTAAACAAATGGATGAGGAATTCCAGAAAAAACTGGGTGGAACAAAACTAGGAGCTAAAATGAAATATGACTATTACTGCAAGTAGGAAGTGACGGTTAAATGCTCACTCATGGAGGAGAAGTAGTAGCAACAGAAACTGTAAAATCAACAGATAACAAAAATTGAATATAAAATGTGTAAATGTTTAGACTTTTTAAAAGAACATAAAAATACATGACAAGACTGACTGCTTTAAAACAATACTATGATATTTTGATACTATGACAAAAATGCAATTATACTGTTCAGAGTCTGAATAAAGACGATCAAAAAGTAGTTGTTGATGGACTGAAAACTGCACAGCTTGATGTGTGAATTATTACTGTTGCACCACTAGATGGTGCTACTGAACAAAACAAAAACCTTCTCTCTCTCTCTCTCTCTCTCTCTCTCTCTCTCCCTCTCCCTCTCTCTCTCTCCCTCTCCCTCTCCCTCTCCCTCTCCCTCTCCCTCTCCCTCCCCCTCTCCCTCTCCCTCTCTCTCCCTCTCCTGTTCACACACACACACAAACCCTCAAAAGCCAAGGTAAGTATCGGCTGATAGAAAATGAAACATCTTAGTCATGTATTTCATCAATGCGCATCTTCCTATTTGCACGTCTAAAGAACCTACTCTCAAATCTAATGAGAACTAATAAGAAAATGGCGCCTGCAGTCTACAGCCAATCAAGGCTTGATGGACAGAGCAGGAACAGGAGATACAACATTCATTACAGATAAGGGCCACTTTGCTTCACGAAAATTACTCAGGAAACACAGAGCATTGAATGACTTACAAATAATCCAGAGCTAACTGAGTTCAAAACATGTCTCAGTTTGACTGTAAATTGTGGTAATCTAGCCTTAATGTTTTATACAACCAGCCATATCCTCATCAAACCTTGCTTACCAACAGTCCTAGAATCAGCTGACACAAACTAACATAGCCTGTAAGGATGTGTTTTCCCTACAGCTGCCAGTGGTTAATTTAAAACAAAAAGTATTGCCACAGAAATAATGTGAAGATACAACAAAGATGATACGCTCGTGATAAGCAGTGGGCTGAGATATTATAAGAGGCTTGCATGCTTTTCCAATGATTCTTTTGTCCTCTGTAACAAACAACGCTCACTTTTTGGGACCATCATCCATGTACAGACCTCTCTGCTCCATCAGAGATAACTTGTGTGAAGGGTAACTCTTACAAATAGAGTACCTACAACAGCACATCAAGGTCAACACATTTTCACACTGGGGAAACAAAAACAAAAATCCAAAAACGGAGCGATGAGATTAAGACAACTTTTGAAAATATCACAAATTAAAACGTTATTGTGGTGACTTAGGTTTATTTAAATGGACATGAAATACCTCAAATAACTTTCCCAAATTCCATTTATCAGAGGATTGACTTTTTTTTTAAAATGCTGCCACCTACATAATCTCACTGAAATATAACCCTACCTTGGAAAAGCTAACTTGTCAAACTGGCAATAGGACTTTTTGAAATGTCAACGGTCTGGCCTTTTCACATACAATCTGCACTGGGACAAAGCCATTTTGTTTGTGATGTGAACAAGTGAGGTGTGCATCCATCTCTCTCGTTCGTAGTGACAGGAGAGAAACACTGACTCACTGAGCTGGACACTGGACTGAATCACAAAAAAAAACAAAACTTTTTAACAGACTTAGATAATGAGCTCTATGCTGGCCATTTCCACTGAAAATCGAATAAAATCACAACACAGTCGGGCACAAGCCGTAATCACTCATTTGGGACATTGACACTGCCCATAAATCCTTGTAAACCAACAAGTTACTGTTTCTGCCATGTCATGGGTGCCGGCCATAATAACACGCTCCTAACCAAATGTCAAGAGACAATGATTCGTTCAGTGCAATCCCCACCGGAATGAGACGACCGAATAATAAACAATGCGATTGGCTGAAGACAGCCTGCCATCTCTGAGATTTCCTTTTTGTGCTACCTGGCTGTCTTCCAGCTTATTCTTCTTTTGCTCCTTTGTAAAAGCCTGGCTGATGAAGTAGACCAAGCAAAAATGGAAAGCTGAAACATTACATCATATTAAAACACATACTGCTCAGTTACTGAAGTGTTAGTGGCTTGTTTGGTGTTTGCTTGAAGCCACTTAACACTCAAATGTCATTCTGTTAGTGAGAATGTTCTCATTTACACAAAAATCACTCCGCTTCCCTGGGTTTAATAAGCCCTCTGTAATCACTGATATTTGACCAATTACTTTTCATTTGTGAGTACCAGAATAAACATGGGTTGTTTCAAAATAAGGGTAAACCAACGCAAGTCATTTTGCCCAAATAAGTTGTGAACTGAACTGCAGGGGTTCAACCCCTCTTATGACCCATACAGTATCAGATAAGGGAGCTGTCAGTTATGCTGACCTCCTACATGTGGTAACTCCCTGAAAGTTCACAGGAGCTGACAACTCTAAATGTGAACCTTGGCCCACAGCAATGTAGGCTAGTACCTGGATACAGCAAGTTCAGATTAAACATTCTTCACAAAGAACATGTGCCTCCACAGCCATCATACAGCTGACGAAAATGCACCGAGAGATGTATAAACAATCTGTTCCTACAGTATTGCAAGAAGATACACAATGCGGTATATATTATAACTGCATTGTAAGAGAGCTACAAGAGATTGTAGGTTAACAGCAAAGAGACAATACCCTTTCGACCAATTCTACAACGAAGGTAAGATGAATGGCACCAAAATAATGTTCTCTTAATAAATGGACTAAAAAGGATGAGTGCAAACCAAGTGCAATTACAAATGAACTGCCTTGCAATTAAAGGGAGTTCCTGACACATTACTATATCTCAAAGAGTTTTTAATCTAGCAGACTGGGATAAAAAGTCATGATAATACATGACAAAATGATTTCAATTAATGTTTGTGACCTCAGAAACACTGCGTCAGTGTATGAGAAAGAAAGAGAGAGATAACAAGAGAGGCCTCTTAATTAGCTGCCCATTTCCCAATCTGGTCTCTCATTCAAAAACAGAGGCCACACGCCTCTGGCCTGATGGATCCTCAGCTCTGATCCAGGATATGAGCTCTCTGGAGGGTCATTAGTGACACACAGGACGGGCCATCACTGCAGGGATGAGTCTGGCACATGACTGAGCTTTATCCGTGCACGATGAAGTCATCCAGTGACATACCAGCGCAAAGCCTGAAGCAAACAGAGAAACATACAGTAATAGCTGTATGTACTCGTCTATCCAGGACAAGATGGAGGTCTAGTGCACCAATGGGATACCATGAATGAATTACACACTCAGAAAAATGCACAAACATGAACTGGTTGTTAACTGTCTTTTTTTTTTTTTTTTTTTTACAAAGATTTCAAAAAGACATGAACATACCAGGAATCTGTAATATTTCCCTCCAACAACCAGAAGAGTGCAAATGTGTGCTCTGTTGTGGGCTGGCCGTCAGTATTTGCAGGTATATCAGTCTACCCTGTAAGAAAATAGAGACAGACAGACAGACAGACAGACAAACAGAGGGAAGTGTTTAATGTTTGAACTTTCAACAACACCTTTATTGAAAACCATTTTTTTACCATTGAATATAATTTTTGTATAGAAATACAGTAGAACACCCCCCCACACCCCCAATAAAAAAAGCTGTATGGTCCAGGTTTTCTGAAAAAAAAGGAGAAATGAGAAAAAGTAAATGAATAAACAAGGAAATAAACAGGTAAACAAACATAACCACAAATACAGAAAAATAACACTGATGAATCATTAGTTCAGCTCTTCAGCAAAGGTTAAGTTATCATTAGGAAGAGAGCACATTGCTACTTTAAAGCACCACTGTACCTCAAAAGCCTCTGGGTTATTCACGGCCTTGCAGAACATGAAATCAATCTCAGTTCTGAATTTCACCAAACTTTTAATCACATCATGTCCTGGTGGTCTGGAGAGAGAGAGAGAGAGAGAGAGAGAGAGAGAGAGAGAGAGAGAGAGAGAGAAATAGTGATATCCAGAAACTGAAACCATCCAATCAAGCTAGAATAACTTAACTGTACCTTTTGCACTGTCCAATAAGTTTTTGATATTTGTTCAACTAAATATTTGCTAGCAGTTTATAATTATTTTAAATACTGGTAATGTGAAAGCATGTTATAATTTGAAAAAAATAATAGACATGATTATTCATTTTTGTTGCTATATGTTGAATAATCTGGAAATGTATTTTCAAATGCATCTGCTTCCATTTAGATGTTATACATTATCATGTCATTGTACACCGGTCCACCAGACTCAAACTTCCTATGTAACGCAATACAGCATTTAATAACCGTGGCATTCAGTTTGACCCTAGCTTTTTATCTAATAATATTGTTGATTCAGAACTGACGAACAAATTAAGTTCCTCATTCTCTAAATCTTTGAGAATAAACGCAGTTTCAGTCAAAGTTTTGCAGTATTCGAGCAATGATCTGAACACAACGTGTATGGAGGGAAATGCTACGGTGAATTTGATTTGAAGACATGCAGAATTCTCTAATCTGATTGACCCTCATAAGCAGCGCGCTCTGGGAGATGCACTGACATGCTGCTGCTATAATCACCGAGGAACGACTCATATCACGTCATAAATTCAGGAATCTAATGAGAGCGTCAAATAATTACTCAAAATCAACTCCTAACAAATTACTGACATCCGAATACATCAGAACAGTAACGCCATTGTTTTATGCGTTTTACCTTGTTCAGAAGCTATTTTCCTTCACATAAAATGTTGGAATATTATACTCTTGTGGTTGGCTGCAAACGAAATGGTATTACTTCAGAAGTTAGTCTGCCTCACCCTTAACCCTTAATTTATCATAGAAGGACAGTGACTGTTATATCATTTGAAAGAACTGACCTCTTTGCCTATGTTTTATGCCAGCCCCGCAATAGGAATAACAGTACGGATTCATATATTAGAATGAGTCAACATCATGCTTTACATTCACATCTTCCAGCAAAACTCAATTTTATCACGTGGTTTGGTTTACCAGACCACCAGCCATTAAGTCCGTCTACCCTGCTGGGATTCATGACGCACCGACGACGCTGAAACCACATTGCCTCAAAAGTAGACCGAAATAGTTAGGTGTATAAAATGAGCAACACGAAGAGAGAAAGACAGTAGCCATCAGAACTTGTGGTGAAAGATCAAGTCGCGCAACATCTCCTTTCGGAAACCGTCCTCTCTCAGCACCTTGGACAGCGCTTGTACCGAAACCACTTTGGATACATTGCTGATTGTACCAGGATTTCTGTAAGTTTCATTCAAATTTTTTTGTGGAAAAACATGTTCAAGTTCAATAATGCTTTACTATATTTTACACTGAACATTTAACTTGATGTGGCATCCACGCTAAAATGTGAATCAAACGGCCCGCTACTGAGACGTCTCACATAATGGATTCGGATTCCTGTTACTAGTTTTGTTGACTTAACAATTCTTTGAATTTCTTTGTTCCATTGGCTGTTCAGCAAACCATGATATCAGTGAGCGGTTCCCAGTCTCTTCTCCTGGTAGTTCTGTGCAGTGTATTATGCTCCAGGACTCTGTGTCTACCAGCAATCACCACGTACTCTTCCTTGAGGTAAAATACTTTCTTGAGTATAATTTCTAAAATATTTTCTGGACATTTTGCTTTAAAACTGCAGGACAACAGAGGTCATTGGCAGGCTGGGCTGGTAAAAAAAATGAAATACGATTATCGTCAGTTGTCAAACAACTACAACTTTCATATTAAAAAATAACTTGAATTACATTTGAAGTTATCGTGTCCTTCACCAAAGTACAACAAACTTAAACGTTATTCGCGATTCAGTCGTTCAGGACCTCTAAGTGGAGATGGTGGTGAGGACTGGACCAACAACCCGTCAATACAAGATCTGGAGAGCTATAAACTTCTCTACGAGATCGCAAATACCGTTGAAAGGTAAACATGTGTCCAACCAGGCAATATCTATGTTGTTTCTGTGGACTGATTCATTTACTTCCGGCACACAGTAGCCTATAGCGATTTAAAATAAAATATGAATGATGTCTGTGTGCTTGGTCTAAACACATATGTGCAGCGTCTGTATCCTTTTGAGAAACAGTAGATTCTAACTGCCACAGCGGACATATCAGAATTAATTAAAAGTGCCTGGATGATTTTTTGCAGACCGACCAGACATGCTGACGGTCTGTTCACTAGTGGATACAGCAAGCTACTTGGCCAGCTTTCTGCAAAAGAATACCTCGAATCCTTGCTTTCTAAACGAGTCAGGTAATAATAATAATAATAATAATAAAAATTGATTACTAAAAATCGAACAATCCTCCAACTATCTATATTTAATCTTTATATCTTTGAATCACTGGCTCTGATTTAGTTGAATGAAAATTAATACGTTACACTTCTGTCAGGCAGCTGTACAACAGTTCTGCGGCATGTCGAAGAATCTCATTGAAAACAAATAGCTATATTATAGATGCAAAATGTTTGCCTGTGCGGTGCATTCATACAAGGTTTTAACATTTGTAACTAAATGTGAAATATAACATATAATGTCGAGGGGAAAATGTAAAAATGTACTCATGTCTTATCTGCAGCGATGACTTTGACGAGGACCAGATGCCGGTGAAACGCCACTCAGACGCTGTCTTCACAGATAACTACAGCCGCCTCCGTAAACAAATGGCAGTCAAAAAGTATCTTAACTCGGTTCTAGCAGGGAAGAGGAGGTAAATAACTGACAAAGGACCCACTGCTTCTGGGTTGTCCGTATAGGCTACATACAACACATTTAAAACTAGAATAAGGCCTTGTGAAACAGTCAAGATATAAAAGAATCGTTAATTAAGACGCCACTGTAACACAGACATGGCATATTTTGTTTTTTGTTTTTGTTTTTGTTTGTTTGTTTGTTTGCTGTTTTGTTTTGTTTTTGTTTGTTTGTTTTTTCTTAACCTTTAATTTTGATTGAGGTCCTTATCAATGGTTGATTCTTCATTTTGCTAATACTATCTGCACTATCTGGGGACGACTGAACAAGTTTGCCTTGCAAATAAAATTGTTCTTTTCCTCAAGCCCACCCGACCCAATGTCAGAGGAATCAAAAGACAGTACACCATCCTTACAACAGAGCTATGATGATGTTGATAAGCTTCTCAGCCACCTGCCACTTGTAGGTCCCACATCTTCTAGTATACATTACAAGTTATGTGCAAATGTTGTGTAACTGATAAGTAGTATGTAGGTTGAATTGTCTGTCCTCTTTTACCCAAAACTGCAGGATAAAAATTTAAGAACTTCCTTTAATTTAATAGTATTTGTGAAATCCTTAAGTCGAAGTATTTTAACTAAGAACATACCTCCCAAAACCTAAAAACATACTTCTAACTTCTTTTCCAGAGACTATAGAGGACATCATCATCTCAAGCAATGTGATGATTCATCACCGTAACTAAACACCAGTTTAGTAGGCCCAGTATACATAATATATATACATAATATCATATACAGTAATGAACAGTGTGCCTCAGTTGTGACATTTCAAAAATCAGTCAAGAAACATAAACATGCTAGAGTTAACAGAGAATTGTTTTAATGGCTTTAAAAGACCAATTTTCTTCTTTGTTGTTGCTGAGTGTGGCTATATCTATTTATTTCAGGGATATATTTGAAGTGAAATTATTCCAGTATTAGATCTAATTTTCATTCATGAATTTATGCAATGTGACAACAAAAATAAACTAGCCTACATTTGTAAAAACTATTTTGTCTACATTTGGAATTTTTAATTAACTTTCAGCACAACACATTTGTCTATATTGTTTCACGAAAGATATGTAAATCAAAGTTACTGAGAATACTTGACCAAAATCATGATCAAATTGCTCTCTCCTTCAAAATAATGTCTACTGAAAAACGGGGGGAAATGTTATTTGATAGAGTCTTTTCCATTTAAATAGACCCAAGCTCAAATGATGTGGGAATAATCATAAGCTTTTATCTTAAGATGGTGGGTGACTGACATGTGAGAGGCAGATGAGTGGGGTGACAGAAATAACAGTAGTGTGTCACTGCATCCCATGGCTCTTTGCCCTTTTTCTGGACAGGTCAGTGTGTGGCCTATTGACATTTACCAACTGTTCTCTGGGTGTTCTGGATAGGGCTATAGATGGAAAAATAGAAAATGACACATACTCCCACTGGCTGAAAAAGGGGACCTTACTTCATGCATGAAATAATAGACTTCACCATGGTAATAGCTTTTGTAGGAATATGGGCAAGACGCAATGACAGCAAAAGACAGCAAACTGAAGACATCTAGTGACAGATTATGATAGCAATTCATGGTAATAAAGATAAACAAACCACAATATAAAAACAAACAAATAAACAAATAAATAGCTGGTTATATTATGTGAGTGAGGCATGCACATTGTGCCAGCTGCAATGGTAATGACGTACAATAGTGTCAGCTGTACCTCTCTGTAACCAACAGGTGGCAGACCAGATGTGATATCCTGTATTACCTCTGACTACTACTTGTTACAACACTGATGTTTTCAGGACTTTGTATGTATTACATGGCAATACTGAATCCATTGTTACACAGTATTATGTTTGTAAATGTACATATTTGTTGATAATGTAGGTAAATGAAATATGTATTGTGATATAATATCTCTCAGAGGACACTCTGTCCATTGTGACCGACAGTTTGTATTATGACATAACTGCTGGAGGAGTACAACCTGTGAAGATACAGAAATGCCAAAAAATATGTTGAAGGTTATTTTTGTTTCCAGAGTTAAATTATTGTCAGACCATACAAATTTCAGTAGATTATTTTGTCTCGTATTCTTTAAAACTGTCTGTCCCCCACTCACCCACACTCATATTCACACACACACACACACAAGTACGCAGGCATGCACGCATGCACGTGCACACACTCAGGTTTAGCATACTATAGTACAGGGGACCGACCACTGACTTCCATTTCAAAAGGAAAGAATAAGAACGGAACCCGAAGCTTAACCCTAAAAAACAGACTTTCACACTTTAGGTTTTACTAATAACATTGATAAAAAGCGCCTATACTTTTGAGGATAGGTCACCAATGCTCCAAAGTAAACAAAAAAAATTGTCAGATCTTTTTTGTCATTCACCTTCTCTCTTCACAGCCTGTGACAACCGAAAACAGTTTACCTAAATGGGGACGTTCTTTGTGAGCATTTCAACCTTCTTTCTGCTCAAACAAAAGGTGGAAGCACACTATAGCAGTGAACTGCTTACACTCTCTAGTCATCGCCACAGCATGAGACTGGCATGAGCAACAGGAAATCAGGGCAGGCAAATCAGAGGCAAGAAAAAGTTCATTGGACACAAACACACTCACACACACAGAATAGAAAAGACACCTCAAGAACGGCATTCCTCGACCAGGAAAGGAAGGGAGGTGCATTTAGGATGTTTCCTTTAGGGTATCTGTATTTTCTCTGTAGGCAGTTAAGAAAACACGCTCGCAATCAACGCCGTCATTCGTGGCACCTATCGAAGAGCTTAAATGATGGCTGGCCTTGTCAGATTAGTGAGGTTATCCACACATTGTAACTACTGACACAGATTTCCAGCACTGAGTTCAAAAGCCCAGTGGGTTTTCCTGCAACTGAAAATCTGTATCCGAGGTAGAAATTGAAAGCAGGAGTTATATAAAATTCAGGTGTTTCAACAGATGCAAGTGTACAGCTATTAAAGAGTGTTACTGACGTGTGAAGACCATTCACCATAGCATTCAGGTCTTTCAGAGGCTTGCTAACACATACATTTGGGGGGGGGGGGGGGTGCAGAGCTTCCCAGATTTGTCCACCGATAGTCTAGTGGTGGCCGCCAGGATGCATAGCTCGGTCTCTGCATTGGTGCGCTACCGTCATTCCCACAACACCACTGTATTTCATAGTACTTCTGTGATTGGTAGTTTTTGTTGTTGTTGTTGTTGTTTTCGGACTTCCCAGAATTCACCATTCTGTAGCAATGTACTGTATTTAAGGAAAACACTCAATTAAGATCTTTGCTGTAAGTTTCTTACAAGGTATTAACAAACTCTTCAGTGCTTGACATCGGTTAATTTGAAATAACTACTCTGAGAAAGAATTTTTTGAATGTAGTAGAAGCGGAACAAGACATGTGCACGCAGGCACACACACACACACACACACGCACGCACGCACACTCACAAAGGGAGAGAGAGAGAGCAAGAGAGAGACAGAGAGAGAGAGAAGCCCCCAGGTGATTAAACCTACTAAAAAGGAGTAAATGGTAGCTCTCTTTCATACACCACTCCCACTGAGCATAGCTGAAAGGCCATTTTCAGATAAGGCCCAATGCTCTTTGTACTTAGATTGTTGAGACATCTCAGAGAACAGAGTTCATACATTCACCTCAGACAGGTACGTTTTCATCTATTTCCTTCTGATTATTTGCTTATTCTATTTACAGTCTTTATTTGTCTGCTTCCCCTAACTTTCTAAAAATACTGTCCCTCAAAATTTGACAAAACACATTGAAGGATTACTGCACTTCCCTTCAGAATGTTACCTGAGGCACTACCCAAACATGATGCAGAAGTCAACAAGAAAAATGAACTGCAAAACAACATTAATACAATATATTGACAGTTATTAAGTTAAAAGTGGTAATAAATCTGACAATTTTGTATGATACAATATTATAAATTGTAAAAATTCATAGAAAAGTTATGTATTGATGTTGTTTAGTGTTGCGGCATGTGATACAGCAAAAAGTATGTTTTATAAGTGGGCATCACAAAGAATCAATATTGATTGAATTCTTACAGCATAAGATAAAATGAGGCTGACATTGTGTGGTTTGAGGACAGAATTGAATTTTGCCTCATGACAAAGTTAAGTATCGGTTTTCTAATAGGAGCCAATTCCGTGTCATTGTAAATCTTAACCAATTCACCCTGAGAAATAAAATGCACTGATAATAGCGCCTAATACCTTTATCAGTCTTGTTAATGATTCCCAACTACACTGGACTACACAGTCGACGTATTACGTAACATTTATATCGTCGTTAAAACTGATATAAAATCCCTATAGGTTCACTCTGACACTTCCTAATGGCAATATTTCCCCTAATTTTAATGCAATAACGAAAACGCCACGTAAACCCATGTAAAATCCACTCCATCACTCATACACACTTCAAACTTTTTTTTTTTTACTTTCTCGTGAAAGGCGAAACACCAATCCATCAGTTCACGACAGTCGTCACAACCGTTCCCTTATTGCCTTTAACTTTTCCCAAAGTTACTCCATGTTACGTCACAACTAGACTGTTTACTGAAAGTACACGTTGTCTCTTTCAGAAAGAGCAAAAATGTCAGAAAATTCAGGCAATTGCGCAATACTGAAAGTGCAGCGCAAGCTGTAATGACTTCTGCCGGTCTGCTTAACAGGAACATTGTGCTGGCTATTGCCCGCCTGATGCTGGTGGAAATATGAACCCCACGGCAGTGACAAGATTCCGTTATACATCGCCAGTAACATGGTAGATAATTTAGCCTAAGAGCGTGGAATAAGAGGATTTGCAGCCAAAAAAAAATGCTACCAGTTACTTTACTTCTTTAAAATACGTTCTTCAATGCATTAAACATACAACCTCAGTAATGGTTTGCTAATATTGCTATCACTCAACAGTAGACGAGCATATACTAATTTATATAGTGATGAAGAACAATAATATTTGAACAAAAGCAATATCATAACTGGTAATCATTAAACCGAAATATTATTGACTGGTGGATTTACTGCTAAAATTTCCATTGCTCAGTCTGATTGGATTCATGGACAATTCAACTAAGTCCTAGCAAAAACGAGGTTTGCAACCTCTGTGTTCTTGCCAGAGATGCAGAAGATGCAGCTCAAACACCACACAGAGACAAATTAATGATTGGCTGGTGCAAAAAATGTTTAGCTACACATTTTTGTGTAAGACAGAGTAAAGCCAACACCGGTCTGAGCACAACAAATGATAATCATTTTACCTTTTAGTCACACACTACAGAGAGTAATATCCAGAGTTAGGCCCTCACATGACACGTGTTGCTATCTTTCATCTGTTGAGTGGCAAAATAAATCACATCTATGTGTGGAAAATAATGTACCAGAGTTCAGATCTGCAGAGGACAGTCAAGCAGCTTGTTAACTTGGGATGGTGGGGTACTTTTCTCATTAAAAAAGAGACATGTCTTCTCATATCGAGAAAACACGAAAAACAATAGTGTCTGAGTTTAATTAAATATGTTCTGTTCGGGTGCATCAGAATAAGCCTCACTGTTGTTTGAATCAGCCCCATTAGAATTTATATACTGACTGGATGGTGTCTGTGGACGCAGACAGAACCGTCCCAGTCACGTTTTGACAGCTGACTGAAGAATGTCATGTGAGAATGTGAAATCCCATCTCCTTGTTACAAGGAAAAGGTGGGAAAAAAAGAGACAAGTGGTCGTGTGAATATGTACTAAGGCTTTTGCTGCTGTCATTATCTCTCAGATGCACATTTCCTATGTCTAAAGCCAAATCAAAAACTCAATGGAGTGTAGACTGTGGGTGAAGAGTGATTGCGTCACAAAGAGGGCCATCTGTATTGTGTTCATTCAGAATGCCTGATGATGATGCTTGTCAATGACTTCCATTGTTAAGCACCATTGACAACCTCCATCAGCAACTTCTCTAGTACAGATACAGCTAAAGATTTGCTTCTTAGCAGGCAGAAAACGCTGTGCCCAAGTTTTAGGGAATATTAAGTACATGTACAATCTGTTATTGTAACCACTGTAAATGTAAAAAAAAATCTAACTGTGATGTCACAGAATGGTTGAATGAATTGTCCTGTTGAGAGGTGCAGCATATAGCCTCCAGTGAACTCCAGTAAACTACCTATAGCAGTTTATTGGAGGGTAATCATTTTACAACAATGTTCAAATAATGTCAGATAAAGCCACATTTTTGAGTTTACACTTCTTAGATGAAGTTGGTAAGATAGATGTGCACACACACAGACACACACACACACACACACATACATAGGAATTGGTGACATCTGAGCAGCTGAGAAGGAGGAACAAAACACTCGACCATGGTAGGCCTAACATAAGAGGGAAGCGAGCTTACTTTTTTGTTGACATGGCAGAAATGTGCTGAGGAGCAGAACCGATGTAAACTTTAACTGTATAAATAATTCACGGAATTGTCAAGTATGCTGTAATAGTGTCTTATTTATAACAATGAAAAAAATCGGGGGATCACTCCCATTAATTCCTTTTGAAACTTTTAAGACGTTGTTGTATAAAGCGTTTGCCACCTCTCAATGCTGAGCTTAAATTACGTAATTGTGGAAGTTTCAAATGGAAAGTGCTTCGCAAATTGACTCCGTGATTAGACGAGTCTCTGCGTTGGCGGTGCTGGTAGGCTAATGTCTTCTCCAGATGTTTCTGTACACTCATAACAATGAGTAGAGATCTGTATTACGTGGTGTTTGGGTGGACTCATGCCCCTTCATTACCGTTTTCTCTGGTATGAAACTTGGTTAAAAAAGGTAAGGGAACACTGTGTGATATCTGTGCTGAAGTAACGCGTAATGTTTCATTGTGTTACCGTTTTCCTCCTGAGCCGACGACCAGTTAGGATGTATATAGACAGTGCTATGAGCTAATTTTACGCATAGTTCAAATTATTACTTTTTCCATAAGTGACTGATTGTTGATTATGAGCCGTTCAACAGAAGTGTTATTCTTATAATTAGCTTGGAGGATGATTAATGACCTTAAAGACCCCTCCCCACCATTGACCAAAGTGTTTTAAAAAACATGGCCCATAAACGAATGAAACATGTCGCTTTAACAACTGGCACAATCTAATCAAACGATTCGTGGGCGTGATTGTGCCCTATTGATTTTTCCCGTGGCCTAAGGGTAATGAACTGAATGTTGTTGCATACATGCCTGAATAAACTCTGGCTTTCTCTAACCCATTAACATTTAATCTAATGCCATGTTTACGTGTGACTAGGGAGGCTCTAATTGATCAAAAGGACTACAAATTACTCATGGAGAAAGAAAAAATCGTATAGTTAGACTTAACGGTTGTCTAAACCGTATGGAAAAACGAAAAAGTATGGATCAAGATTAGCAATTCAATTTAAAAGAGACAAGTGTTCAATGCGTACCACAGTGTACGCTACAGTCTAGGTCGTTAATTGTGAAAAGTTGGATGATTGTAGTTTCGTAGTTTAAAAAGACTAATGCATTACCTGACAAGACAGTCAGCGCCATCAACAAAATGGTAAAATTATTTTTTATTGACTTGTCTTTGTCAATCTAATTAGTTATTCTTAGTTCTGAGCGTGTCGTTGCACCACATACGGCATAAAATGGGCTGTGCACAGACACACCTCATAATCTCTGCGAACAGTTCCATGGGCTGGACTATAAGAGAGCACTTGTGAATAGGTCACTATTTATTGCGTGCAAACGAGAGGCATGTGCCTGTGACAGCGTAAATCCTCGACCAAACTTTTAAATATCAGCCATACAGAAGAACAGAAGAACATCTGTTCCCGCTTCACGCATACGCTGACATAAGGTAATTTATTTTTGATATATGAATAGCCGCTATCACTGAATGTAATATAGATCCTGATAACTTAATCATTAAGTATAACGTGTTGTTAGGTGTGACATGTATAGACAATTACACATACACTTAGACTGTAAGTGCAAACATCATATTACCCAGTGCATGATAGTCTTTCATCTTTTCCCCCCTTGAATTTCATACTTAAATTTACCCAAATAGTTTAGTATTATAGCCTACCTATCCTTTATATTGTCATCATTATTTCTGTAGATTTCTGGATATTTCATCATATGCTGAGAGAATTTTCATTTGGACAGAATCATATAGTGCAGCTGATTCCCACTGTCCATACCTGGATTCATGTATTAAGCAGTGCTTGAAATCTTGCAGTTATTTCACAGATGGGGCTGTAGCCTGTGTCTTGGAATAATGCTTTGTTGAGAATGTTCTGAGAAGTGAGGAAGCAGGATGATCAAAGAAACCTTGACGGTAGATACAGATACCACTGAGAGTTAGAACTGGGTAAGGCATTCTTGTGCTCTTTTCAGTTATAAGAGGTCATTGCTGTAAATCCTAGAACCTGCCTGATAGCCTATTACCTTGCCAGGCCATAATATTCAGTTCATTATTTCACATGGTAATCCGTCCAGAGCTGAATGTCATCAAGAATAACTGATGGATCAGTGTACTCCCCCTTATTTCTGGCAGCAGCCAGCAACCATTCCATTGCTGTATTTCACACTGAAGAGAGCAAGCTGTGATGGAAATATTTGAGCTATGTTTGACTTTGAGATATAGGTCATATGAAATGCAGTACTGACATATTTCTTCTGATATGGAGTCGATGCCTCCCTGATTCTGCTCTGACACTGGATTTATCTCAGGTTAAGTCTTCAGTGTTGATATGTTTGTGAGAGGAAACAGACCACTCAGGCATGCATGCTGCATACAGAGCCTCATTTGAACTGAAGAATACATTTTTGAAGTGCTGAAGTTATGGTCACAGCACAGTATGGCAAATGAATTTGGCAAATTTTCTCCCATCTATAACTTGAAGAGTAGGTTCACAGGACTTTGTCATGGTATATGACAGAAGGACTTAGGTATCGAAAAAATTAGGGAAGAAATGTTAGCTTATGCATATGTTTGCATGTCTTCAATTTTATGCTTACAATGTGGTTTCAAAGCAATGACTACTCTTGCAACATAGGAAGTAGGGAAAAGCATTATCAGTATTATCACATTCACCCTAAATTATCTCACAATAGGAATTGCCATTCTTCATTATGTGAATACAAAATTACTGTGCATGAGTACAGTTAAAAATGGTGGGAAGCCGCATCTGAATTTGCACCAAAGTGAACAATCAAATGTAAAGAATTTGATAAATATGTCTTTAATTTATTTGATGACCATGCATGCTGAGTGTTGCCATCTTTTGCAGACAAAATTAATGAACTAGGGCCTTCCTCCATCTGCTGTGCCAACTTATTTACTCAAGTCAGTTTTATGTCTTCAAGGCTTTTTACAATGTTGTGACAAAGCAATTTTACCAAATCCTGGGTCTGAGATCTTCAGGGAGTGTGCTTTAGTCAAGTAACAGGAATAAACTATAAATAAGAAAGACACTATCCTTACAACTTAGATCTCAGTATATTTGATTTGTAACAACAGAATCAACAATGGTTTGATACTGTAAGAAACAGTTTTGTTGGGATTAAGCCAGAGATGGATTTGCCAGTGGAAGGCATATTACCATTACATAGGAATGGATGTGCAAGCAGGCATGCAGGATCACATCAAACTCCAAGGACTTGAGGTGATCATCATTTTGGTAGATGACTGGAGTGGAGTTGGGCCATCACCAAAAGAATACATTTGAGTTCATCAGTTTTACAGTGCTCTTGTGTGAATAATACTGTAAGAGTGTTCTTAATGTTATAAACACAAGTCTTTCTCAAATTTCTACATAGCATGTATTGATAGAAGCTGTGGCCAATTTCTGTCAGAAATGTCTGAGAAAGAAATTGAGTCGTCATTGCCTCGTTGATCCTGAAATTCTGGGCAATGAAGTAAGAAACAGCATTATTAAGTGCAGAAATACTAAAGCCATTGAAAAAGCACACAGTCTTCTCCAAAAGCATGTTCATGTTATTGATATGGCAAATGAGGCCGCTGTGATACATGACCAGAACTATTACACCTGGCAGCACAGAAAAATAGCATCCTTCTTCCCTTCAGACAAAACTCATAAGGAGGAGCATGATCTTCCAGGCAAATACTGGATGTACGACCGATAAAATGCAGGCTTCACTGTGCTCTTGAGGAATTAAGACTTTGTTATAAGGTCTCAGTTGTTTTCAGTTGGTTGTGGTGGCGTTGGTTACAGCAGCCGTGTTGGTGAGGTCTGCAAATGTTGAGATAGGAATCATTTCTGCTATCAGCCTCAAAAATGTGCAATCCCTCACCAAGCACATGGGTGAAGAGGGAGGGGCGACTGAATTCTTAGAACACAGCAGAGTTCCGCAGACGGTGGTACGTCTGCATGCTATGTCAGTCAGTCAGACATGGCTACTTAAATGCCTCACTTGTGCTACTGTGGAGCTACTGGTTCTGTGTCCTTAGTCTGGCATAAGTGAGTATTTTGGGTCCATTGGAAAAGATTTTTGGAAAAATGCGTGTTTATATTAACAAAGACTCTGTATTATGTCCTTGCTGTTAAGGTCTTTCTGATAATTTGTCATCTCAGTACTTACATGATAGCTCTTTACAGCTCTTTAGCACTTAGAGCTCTTTCAAAATATCGCCTAATCCAGTAGCTTTGAAGCTCAAATGCTTTATGTTAAAAAACTATTTGTTTTCACTCAAAGTTTTTTTGCACTTCAGTTACCATGCTGTGTCTTAGAGACATGTAATGTCAATTTCTTAACAAAACTTGCAAGCTATTCATAAAGCACCTCTTTAATGTTGCTTATCCTGATTAGGGAAATACTGATATATCTGCTTCTCTTCCTAATTGTAAAACAGAGATGAAGTCATATGTTTATGAAGTCATATCTGAGTGATGTTTTTTACTTCTCAGTTGTGTTTGGTTAAAATATCTTATGCTCACTCTACTGATCCCTTCTTAAGGTTCATTTAGTGTTAAGGCCAAGAAGAAGAAAATTGTTCCAGAAATGGCTACACAAGCACCAAAAGACAAGTAAGTCACAATAACTTTTTTTTTTGACCAAACATCAGCAGAACAATGCCTGATCCTTCAGTAGTTTTTTTTTTTCCTCAGTTCAGCAGTAAAACCTTGTATTTTTTAAGACACTACTCACTCACTCACTATCTAAGCCGCTTATCCTGATTAGGGTCGCGGGGGGTGCTGGAGCCTATCCCAGCGCACATAGGGCGAAAGGCGGGGAAACACCCTGGACAGGTCGCCAGTCCATCGTAGTTTTTAAGACACTAGTTCAATGCAAATGTTTCTGAGGGCCCAGACAATGGCCATTAGAGCAGGACGTTCATTGAAGAGAGGGAAACAGAAAGAACAGAAGATACAGACGGATCAGGATGTATTTCAGAGTACAAAGTTTGATTTCACTCTGATTATTTTGATCATAATAAATCCAGCTAAGTACTCTGGCATTTAAGTTCACGTCTCCGTTTCCTCACTGTGTAAGTGATTTTAGCTTTTCACAACTCTTATCTCTAAGGGTTTTGTTTTATCTGTAAGAGAATGATCAAAATTCCTCTCTAAGAGCCTATTATAAATTGCTTTTTAATGAGGAAATCCAATGTCCTCAAAAAAAAACAAACAAACAAAAAAAAAAACAAATGAACAAAAAAACAGTAGATCATTCAATACTGTGATTTTTTTGCACAACATAATGCTGTTTAAAGAATGAGACAAAGGTACATTACAAAATCACTTCTGTGAGTCAATGACCCCTACATTTCACATCAGGCAAAGCAGCTTGACTGCACCAGTACATTATAGTTTATTCTCATACAACAGCATAGGCCTTCAAGGTTTTTCTCCCCCCTTAAATGTTCATTTTAAAGTTCATAAAGGGTTTAAGTGAAGCTCTCCTTTTGAAGGCCATATATTTAGGGGTAAGGTCAATCAGCCGTGTTACTGTATACCTTGATTGATGATTCAGCAGCACATGGGTTTAAGGAGTTGGATGTTTGTCACGTTTTCTGTTCTCATGTCCTCTTCCTGCATCCCCTTTCCTTGACCTGACAGATACAAAGCAGTATGGCTGATATTCTTCACTCTGGGGTTAGGAACTCTTCTACCCTGGAACTTCTTCATGACAGCTACCATGGTAACAGTTTGTCTTTTTTCTTTTGTTTTTAAATATCTTCTTCAGTAACCGATAAGAGTTCGAACAAGGAATCATCATTGTCTGCTATAAAATCTGCTTGAGTCAGCTTACCCTCTCTGTTAACCCGAAGTATTAAAAGCTTAATAGCAAAAGCTGTCATCACTCAATTCTTAGCTAGACAGTGTGTGAATGAGAGTCTCTGATGATAAGGAATTCACAATTATATTGTACATCTCCAGTTACATATTTAATCCAAGACAATAAATACCTTTATTATCTATGTATAGTATTTCACCAACCGTCTGGCAGACCCTCAGCCCATAACTGATGACAAAGTTTCTGCCAATGAGACAGAAGCTGCTGGAGATAGCCGGAACTTTCTGCAGGCAAAATTCAATAATGTCATGACACTATGTGCCATGGTGCCTCTGTTGGTTTTTACTTGCCTCAACTCCGTCTTGCATCAGAAGTGAGTCTGTCTTACTTGAGCTCCGTAGGTATGATCTGATAGAGTTTCCCTCTCCCTAATCCCAAACTTAAACATAACAGTCTAGTAGGCATAAATTAAATCTGCAATATTTGCCCATTTAACCAAAGCTTCCCTCTACCATCTACCTCTATCCATTCATTTGTTCATTTTTAAACCCTTTTTGATATTTTAACCTTTTGGATTTTCCTGTCCATCAGGGTTCCTCAGAAACTGAGGATGGCGGGTAGTCTGGTTGTGATCTTGGTGGTGTTCTTGCTGACGGCCATCCTGGTGAAGGTGCAGATGGATCCTCTGCCTTTCTTTGTAGTCACTATGATCAAGATAGTCTGCATTAACTGTAAGTGTAAAACTCTGCGAGACAGTATGTACACTGGTAAACATTCATGGTGTAAGGGATTCTTTGTAAATGAATGCATATGTGCTGTTAATGAGCTGGAACGTATTGGATCTTCGCGTACATCTACACACTGAGAACTGAGCACAAGCAGTATTGTAAAATCAGGATAATTGCCTCATATTTTAACATAGTACAGCTTTCAGCATTTGGATTAAAGGATTTTGGCTTGCAAAAAAGAGAAAAAAAAAACCAGTCATGCAGTTGTTGATAGGTCGATAAATTTCTGATTGCATTAATATGTTGTCTTAAACCTATGTTAATTTGTATCTCTCCTCAGCCTTTGGTGCTGTGCTCCAGGGAAGTCTCTTTGGTATCGCCGGTCTTCTCCCAGCCTCTTACACCACACCTATCATGAGTGGACAGGGGATGGCTGGCACCTTTGCTGCCCTTTCTATGATCTGTGCCATTGCGAGTGAGTGATCATTGGCTTTCAACAGCTGTAGGTTAGGTGTCTGAGCATTCTTTCTAGAGAGAAAGAGTATACATTCAGAAAGGGAAAGAGGCATGTAAATGACCATATCTACTTAAACTCTCCTTAAAACCTTTTCTTATGCTCTCTCTCTCTCTCTCTCTCTCTCTCTCTCTCCCTCCCTCTCTCTCTCCTTCAGGTGGTTCTGAGATTCAGGACAGTGCTTTTGGGTATTTCATCACTGCTTGTGTAGTGATTCTCATAGCCATTGTATCTTACATTGCCCTCCCTAAACTGGTAAGGTGTTAATGAATATATAAATTATAAAATCTTATAGCATTTATAAAATGTCAGGTATCAGTTTAATGCTTACAGACAGTCTCCCTTGTCTAGGAGTTTTTCCAGTACTACCAGAAGAGTCAGAACAATGTCATGGAGAATATGGAAAGTCAAATGGAACAGCTGAATAAAGGTAGAATTATGAACTATCATTTTACCCCAATTTTACCTTAAACTTGATATACTACAGCCTTTTAATCATATTATTACTGTCATAATCAAACTCTGATGACGTGTTATAAACATGTTATCTTTGCAGTGAGAACCTCAGCATTTTAAAACATTTCAAAATATTGTCTAAAAAGCGTATTGTGTGTCTGTGGGCTCAAACCATTATCCAATATTTCAGAGGATGGAGCAGAGAACAAGCCGGTCCAGCAGAGCACATCCATTCTGGGAATCTTTAAAAAGGTACTACATTGTGACTGACCTTTCCTGCAAGTCTCAGCACTTTCAACAAGCATAGTCATGCTGTAAAAAGTCCAACTTAACAACAGTTTGAGTGTGTTTATCAAGCTGATTGATCAAAAATGCACCACATTCAAGGAAAGAGGATCATTTCTTTCCATAGAACAAAATGTGCAGCAGACTAGCCGAGGTCTATTGTGACACTTAACCGAAACATGACACTTAACCCCAAACTTACGGTGGCAGTATGTTACTGTGGTATATAGGCACAGCTGTAGGTCTAAAACTGCTTTCTGATAGCAACAAATTAGAGCATCAGTTCCTTTTTTTTCAGAAATAATATTTAAGGGGAAATGTGCAGGGTGTCTTCCTACCATAGTTCAAAGCTCTGTGGAGACCTCAGATGGCGCAGAGGAGAAAACATTAGCCCACTACTGTAGAGCTCTTGGTTTGTGTCCCGGTTTTGGTACTTCCACACAGACACTATTGACAGTGTTCACAGGTGGGAAGCTGGCATGGGATGGTCTTCCCATCATTACAATAGCAACTCCCACTGCTTTGTCATGGACGGTGGATTAGTGGTGGATGGCATAAATTGCGTGTACCTCCATGCACATTATGACCTCCCACAAAAGTCCTCCGCAGACCAATGAAAAGAAACAGAAGTCAACCCCACATGTAAAGGGGGAGACATGCAGTGATCTACACCCTCCCCAATCAGTGTGGGAGTTGCACAAGCAACAGGCAACTTTTCATGACAAAACTTAATATAGTTTAACACTGATTTCCAATGGCATATTTTGACAAGTCAGCTTTTCAGTTTGTTAGACAAGAGAAAGAAAGAAAAGTTGGTACAACTGGAGGGATTTCACTCTAGTTAAACATCATGTTACAGCATTTAACAATACATAACACTCTTATGTTAGCTCAACTAAACACTCTTTTTAGTGATGACAGCAGGCTGTCAGTCTGTATAACTGTTTACTGAAAGAAGCTGAGTAAACAGGAAAAGCTAGTGGACATTGGTACCAAGAAACATTTCATTGTGCAAGCTTTAGTTTTCGTTCCTTGCAGTGCATAGTAGGAACGGGTATTCTAAAAATCAGCTGGTGTCAATGGAAATGATTCCCCGAGTACAGCTCTCTACCTTCCTCTGTTATGTCACTGTTTCCTCCTTTTTTTTATTGTCCTTAATCAGAGTTTCTTCAGAAATGACACCTAAGTCCATCTTAAGTTATACTATTGCTTCATCTCCACAAAGTGGAATGGCACCTAACGTGAAGTTTAAGTCTCTGACTGAAACCATCTTTGCCGTAGACTAAATAAGGACCTTGACTTTACGGGTTGATCTCATGCATTTCAATATAAATGTCGTGTCTCTTTTCTTCTCTTTTTCCCAGATCTGGGTCATGGCTTTCTCTGTGTGTTTCGCCTTCACCATCACCATTGGCACCTTCCCTGCCATTACTGCTGATGTCAAGTCCACTATTGCTAATGGCAGCTCCTGGGGTGAGATAGAATCTGAGTGAAAGTGTGGATGTACAGCTGTGTGTGTGTGTGTGTGTGTGTGTGTGCATATCATGAACTCTCAGAGATATCATAAAATTCTTAGAGTTCTTGGCTTTGACTCTTCACTGAACATTAAACCTCTGGCACATGAAATCACCTTAAGCATTGCCAAGAATGTGCAAACACACACATTCAAGATGTATTACTTTAATAACACCAGCACAAATTACAGAAATGTCAATACTACAGAAAATGTCCAGTGTCTTCACTGGAACCACGAAATTCGTCGTCACTGCGGTTTGATACTGCAAGTAGCATAATACATACTTCTGATATATATCTGTAAAAGATCTGATCAGGCATCAAACAAGACACATAAAAGACTGTAACATTTGTAGTACAAGAAATATGTGTCTGACATCTTGTCTGGAGAATAAATGATAGCCATCTTCACTGATTTATCTGTCAACACTGTTTCAAATTCAATCCATCTGTCTCAATAATACAGTATGTCTTCTCCCTCTCTGTTCCCCTCAGATCTCTACTTTATCCCTGTGTCCTGTTTTCTGCTCTTTAATCTGATGGACTGGGCCGGCAGAAGCCTGACTGCCGTCTGTATGTGGGTGAGTCAAACTCAGTCATACTGTCTTACATCTTCATTCAAACACAGTAGGTAAAACTTTTGTTGAGAATTCCTGCAATTTCCTGTGTGCAGTGTGTATGCCTAATGTGTGTAGTGGATAGATGCATTTTTGTCAGGCACCTCAAATACATGTTTTCTACGGGTCTATAAAGAGCATGTGAACGCGGCTCTTATCTTGCTGTTG
Organism: Chanos chanos; assembly: GCF_902362185.1. Taxonomy (NCBI): domain Eukaryota; kingdom Metazoa; phylum Chordata; class Actinopteri; order Gonorynchiformes; family Chanidae; genus Chanos; species Chanos chanos. The sequence continues at coordinate 13,794,477 of NC_044498.1, forward strand.
GTTATCTGGATCTGTTTTTGAGCATGAACAAAGTGTACATGACCTTTTGGCCTTTTCTGTCACCTGACTGTACCTTTCACCTGTAAATCCACCATGTTACCTTTGTAACCAGACAAAAGGGTATGTCAACAAGTCAGTAATTGTTCATCAGTGCCCCTGCTTTGAAAATGTGGCTAATTAGTTCTCTACAACTGAAAGATATGTCTTAGAGTGCAAAACATATAAAACAACTGTATGTATCCCTAAATAAATCCAGACAAGTTTATTCAAGAGTGTTATGTGCCAAGGTATGCAGGAGAGATGCACTGGGTAATAAAAAAAGTGGTATGTTTGAGGAGTTGAATCCTCTGCATCTCTGCACCTGTTTGACTGAGATGAACTTTACAATCTCAGTATTATGTGAGAGAGTGATTGCTCCCATATGTCTGGTGCTCGGTATAAAGAGGAATATCAGTAGATTCACTCCATAGGGCCCGGATAGTTACACTAATCCAGTGAAAGGGTTAGAGATCTTTAAGGCTCTGTAGAAACCGTACCCACCTCAGACTCTTTCTCTAAATCATTGTATAGAGGCCAAAGTCCAAAAGATATGTGATGTTTCATTATGATACACTTTTTTAAAAGTAGATTAGATTAGGTAAAGCTCATATAGCAGCAGTTTGTTTGGGTATGTGTAATTAATTTAAACCAGATGCAAAGATACCAAAAACCTTCACATAAATAGCTTGCACTACTTATTCATGATCAATATCAAGGTATGTCACATTGAACCAAAGCAATTAAACCCACAGAACAAAAAAAAAGACGCCACTCCAAACGGCAAAACAAAAAAGCAGAGCCTTTGTTGTAGGAGTAGAAGTTATCCGTATCTTCTAACGCAGCTAGAATTCTACTTGCACTTATTCTTGTTTTCATTTTGAACACATTTCTTTCTATGAAGAACCATCTCCAAAATATATCTCCGTTGATGGACAGCACATCACGAGAGCGATAAGGTGCTACACGCATTAATAGCCCATTAATGTCCCTCATCTCTCCCTCTCTATGTTGCAGCCTGGACAGGACAGTAAGCTGCTGCCTGCGCTGATGGTGGCTCGTGTGGTCTTCGTTCCTCTGTTCATGCTCTGTAACGTCCAGCCCCGCAGCTACCTGCCCGTGTTCTTCGAGCACGATGCCTTTTTCATTGTCATCATGATCCTCTTTGCTTTCTCCAATGGTTACCTCGCCAGTCTCTGCATGTGCTTTGGACCCAGGTGAGTTTGAGCTGACAGCATTCTGTAATTACGTATTTCACACACACGTAATGGTTTTACAATGCCATGCTCGATTGTTTGTTTGTTTTTCAGTCTGTTCTCTTCAGACTGTTCTTTCCTGGTCGCTTAATTATTCTCTGTGTCTCCAGGAAAGTGTTGCCTCAGGAGGCAGAGACAGCTGGAGCAATCATGGCTTTCTTCCTGTCTCTGGGCTTGGCTCTCGGGGCAGCTTTGTCCTTCCTGTTTCGTGGACTTGTCTAAGGTCACCTCCTCTCATGTACAGGCTCAAGAAGCAAACAGTGAGCCACACATGGCTCTATTCAATATGACTTTTAAATAGCCCTGTCGGGCTTTAGGACTGAGAGAAACGTTTGTTTGACGATGCCGTTAATCCAGTGAAGTAACTTAAGTCAGTAAAATGAAATGTTAAGTTCCCCTAGATTCTTCATAACCCTATGGAAAGCCATTACTAAGCTGACGGCTATAACTCTGCATCTTGGGTGTGATGTGACATTTACATAAAATTGTCAAAATTCTTGGAATCTTCTAAATCCCAGCAAAATTCTGTCAAACTGATGATAAAATCACTATTTATATTCGCCTCCCAGTGATTTAAGAAATTGTCCATTCAGCACTTTTTGTAAGCATTTTAGTATCAGTCATTATTGTAACATCCTTGACTTTGTTTTCACATGAACAATATGCAACAAAAATATTACCATTGTTATGTTATAGCAATATTTGTCGAACTGTGTATGAATAAGCCTCCTCATGTGTAGATTGTATTCATTTTTATTTTGTTTTTATATAATCATTTGATGGCATTTCCATTTATCCTTGAACTGTTCTGAAATTTTTTTTGTAGGCAATAGAGTAGTGCATTGTTCAAAGTATCACAGACACTTTGAACACACGGATAAAGATTAATTGAGCATGTCAAATATCCTTTTGTATTTTTTAAAATGTGTGAGAGTATGCATTTCATTGGACAGCATTATTTTTGGGAGGTTTCCTGCTGTTAGCTTCCCATATAATATTTGCATGATTTGAACACTTTGTGATAGTATGAAGTGAAGTTTGTGTTAGAGCAACATGACTGGTTGATTGGTTCACTCTGTCTCTAAACCTTGCAACTCAAGGTGAATTTTGTGCAATTTTGCAAGTCTTAGAGTGATGATTAACCTGTTTTGTCACCTTGAACATATTTCATAGTTGTCTACATTTTGAAATTCTCTCTCTCCCTCCATGTGTTAAGCTAGGCATTTTTTTTTTACTTTGTGTCAGTCACATCGTCATAAACCTTTGAAATGGACTTGTAAATCCCCACAAAGCTGTTCAAATGGTTTTTTTCTTATGTCACACGTTTTATTGCCAAATTTTAATGCCAAAAATATTCCAGAATAAGATTTACCCACATTTCACCAACAAACACTAAGAAATTAGATGTTTTTGACTCAGCATTTTTTTTATTGTTGCCTCAGCATTTTGATGCCGGATGATCATAGATATAATCTCTAGAACAGGATGCAAATGATTGTAAGGCAGTTGTGCATTTCAGAGGATGATGTCAGTTATACCAAGCATTATAAGACACTATGTACCATAGGAAGGAGAAGAGGGGATTTTTTATACAGTATATATCCCACCCAACGTTCAGTTTTCCCGGAGTACGTAATATGTTACTTGGAAAAGGTAAATGTCCCATTTAAAAACTGAAGTTATTAGACACTGTCAGTCTTTACCATGTACACTCATGTTCACTGATACTCTACCTCTGTTTCATGAGAGGCCTGTCCCTGGTCTGTCTGAGGATTAGCATTTTTTTTTTGGTATTATTCATTTTAGACCATTCATTTTCTCAATATTTTCACTGTTTAAAAAAGAAATATGTACCAGAAAACAGTTTTTTATGAGAACTTTATTAATAAATGCAATTTTGTATGTCATAATCCATTGTCTGCCACTTGTGTCAAGATTCATTTTAAGATGATACCATATTGAACAAGAATAAAGAGCTTGGCTAGACCTTAGGCCTGTGATTTGACCCTGCAGAACACATTCAGGTTTGTCCTATATAGAATATGTTTATTTCACTCTTTTACAGAGCACTAATCACTCAGGAAACTGCAAAGCATTCGCGTTGCTGATTTTTCTGATAAAGAAGAACCACAAGGTCAGATCAGCTGCAAGTGAAAGTGCGAGTTCACTATATGTGTGTGTGTGTGTGTGTGTGTGCGTGTTTAGTAGATGCAACATAAACTGAGAAAAAATAGAATAGAAATTGATAATTACTCAGTCTTTCATGATCTCCAAACTCACACCACCTCCTCTCAGCCACACAGAGTTTCGTTCCTTTAGTGTGAAAGATACCTGTGAGCCACGGAGAGGCTGAAGATGGTCATGCCAGCCTGGAGGACAGGGGACAGAGTTTGTCAGGAGATGTTGTTTGTTGAGAGCATCATGGATTAGTAGCATCATTTGCATGAAATGGTACGAACTGATCCAGTGAGAGTAATGAGGATGACGCAGCACAGGAGAAGAAGGGTGAAGACAGAAAGCATAGGTTAAGCCGAAGGACAGCAGGGTTAGGGCTTATGGGGAAAAATGAGGAAGGACAGCAGTGAGATGGACACAAAAGCAATATGAGAGGTGAAGCGGAGTAATAGAGAAATCATGTATGATACACCTGTGAGTCAGAATAAGGTCAAGGTGTTTGCCAGCTTTATGTGTCAGGGAAAGTTGAGCGGCAGAGAGAAGAAGGGTGGAAACTGACTACCTGTGGACTTTCAAGGTGGATATTAAAGTCGCCAGGGACGAAAATGGGGGTGTTGTCCTGTGGCAGGTTCTGTAAGAGGGTGTCATATTCCTCAACAAAGTTATCAAGGTTTGTTGGTAATGGAACTCCGAGAGACACAAATGCTTGACACTGGGTACAACCTTTGGACAAAAGTCAAAATAAATAACATAGATGTTCAATATATTACATAAATGAACTGAACTAACCACTAGCTGTATTTTCTACTGGTATTTGTGAAAGAAACCAGAATAATCATTAAAACTGACGAGAGATTTATTTCAAATTGCCAATCCCACCTCATTTCACAACTTTCAACTGTACATTTGTACTTGAAACACAGCATGACCATTACATTAGTGTACTAAATGTTCGCATTATGAATTTCTCTACCAATATGTAATTGTTAATTTCTGAAAAATATAGTTCAAGAAAAAAAAACTGAAATAGGTGGATCATGATAAATTAAAAGTCCAGGAATAGCAGCATTGTTACAGCTATCTACTGCCGCATATTTAATATACAACTGGTGTTAAAAACTTCAAAGCTTGAACAAAATAAACACAGAGAAAGACCAAATATATAAATATTACCTGGACAACAGGTAACAACTAAGACATGCCTAATTTATTAAGAATATTTGCTAAATTAGGAGTAGTCATAACACTGCATGTTCTTTAAGAAAATCAATTCAAAGAAATGTTACCTCCTCCAGCAATGAAACAAGAGTCTGCTCTATACACAAGAGACACATGTATTCAGAGGCCTCTAGTGGACATTAATTGTAAGTGCAAACCACACTGAGTCTTCTGGGCAATTTCTCTGGAAGTGTAGCACACGCCCTTAGAGAAATTGCCTTTATTCGTTGATCTGGAACTGAATTTCCCTATTACATTGTGTAATAACAGAGTGGGGTACACATGTAAGCTCAAGAATTCCAATGTTACAATGCTCCCTAACATAACAGTACTGTTAGTGGAGATCCCTGAATTTCAGGGTAATTTAGGGCTGGTGGTTTGGGATGGAGGCACCATAACCTTTGCCTTGTAGTTATTGATACTTAGTTGTGGGAACAATTTGAAGTATCAAAAGCAGATGTGGCAGAGACACCACAGTGGTAATGATTAGAACCGCAAAAGAGAACATGGAAGTCAGCATCACAAATCGTGTAACTAATCAAATTCAAATTTAAGCGACCCAGAAAGGGGAACGTTCAACAGTTTATCATTTTTGGTCATTTTGTCATGAAAATCACAGAATAATAAACAGAGAAGTTGTCACAGGGAGAAACACACCAGCATATGCACACACCAACACATTTCTTTACATTTGCACTGCCCCACCTGACTGCTCCAAAGTCAGTTTTCTTGTCCAGTTTGGGGGTCAGACATGAGTAATGCTACAACTATTAGCCTGGTGCTGGTGACAGGGAAGTAGGTTTAGGGATAGGGAGAATAGTTTTCCTCCTAAAAATGAAAGTAACTACAAGATGTGTATATTTTAATAGTGCTACACAGCATATGTGATTAGTTCTAAACAAGGTAAGCAGATGGCAGACAAAACAATTTAGCTAGCATTTTAAGAACCCGAAGATGGTAATGACTAACCGTTCTTCATGAAACACACATCTGACATCTGTTGCTGGCAGATAAATTTACACTGTCTTGAGGCATGTGCTTAGTCATTTGTCGGCAGATGGTTATCTAACTGTCAAAGATGAGAAGCTGTTTGAGCATGGAAAATATAATGAGAACATCTTGAGGTAGACGGGATTGGATTAATATGTTTGAAAGATCAGTAAATCAGTACATAAATATGGATGTGGTAATCAGGGGACTGGAAGTTGTGTAAGAACTTATCTTCAATTTAATTTCCACTGAAGTGGAAACCAATTTTTTTTTTTAAATAGAGATGGAGGAAAATTTCATTCTGCATAATATGGATGGAAATACGTTGAAGTACTGACGGCGCACATTTCCAGTGGAGAGGCAGAAAGTGTTGGCCGAAACATTTCTGTGTGACGCTGAAGCTAACATGGGGAGTGATTCTCATTAATACGGCATAGCATATCATGCAGTCATCTCAAGTTTTAATATGACGTGACTGGACGTGAAAAGACACGTGTCCTTATGTGAGCAGCCGTGACTCGCTGATGACTGTGACCGCATAATCTATGGTTTCTGGTCGTAGGCTGCTAAAGTCAGTAGAAGCCATGCATTATCAGAAACACAGCACAGCTCAGTTCCTCTACAGTACGGAACACAGAATTGTAAGCACATATATTTGAAAGACCTGATCAAATCCAATGCAGTCTAACAAAAATACACGGTAATACTTTAGAACATTTCTAGTGTGAGAAAGGAGACTTTTCATAGTTGCTTTGCAGGAAATTCCCCAACCCAATTCATTATCTAATTCAGTCTGTTCTCACGTCAGGGCTGCATGAGGTCCTGAGCCTGGGGGATGTCTGAGCGTGGCTGTCAAACGCAGTGATTCTCTCTCTCTCTCTCTCTCTCTCCAGACTTACACACACACACACAGGTGAAACATCTGTTTAAGGCAGATGAATGAAATAATTTTTTTTTTTTATTTCTAAACTTTTACCCATTTCAGGGCATGCAGTTGGTTGGGAACCAAAATATTATTGTCTGTTGGTTTTGATTATCAGGGAATGGCTCCTGGCCATGAAATGTCTCCGGTGACCTTTCGGCCTCTCCTTGCCTAATCTGTGACCTGACTGTACCTAACACCTGTCGTGAAGTTCTGCGTGGTTACCTTCGAACCATGAGTCACAAATTATTTATTTAAACATGTTGTTCTGGTAAAATGATTCATTGGGGTATTACAGTCAAAAGACATGTTGACACACAAGTCATCTGAAACACCTGTGTGTACTTAATAAATCAACACAGACAAGTATGAAACCTTGGCAACGTTTTCGATACATTCTTACTGTCAGAAATATATCCCCTGAATACATTTCCTTGATCTCCTGAAACTTCATCAGAGAAGGGTATATTCTTTCAGTGCCAAAATAAGCAGTGGGGATATATTGAGTAATGAAATACATTTACTGCTGTGTTATGTTTAAGGAGTCAAATTCTCAACATCTCTCTGAGAAGAACAATTTCTCTTCTGGTATGTATGTAAAAGACGACATTTCATGTAAAAAAAAAAAAAATCTAACTTTGAGTGTGTTTTGTGACAATTAAATGATCTTACCAGTGTGCTTTGCTCTGACCGAGTGGCAAGTTTGTTGAGTACAGCTTCCCAGTTCATGGTAATGTAATAGTATCATGCAGTTGCTGCAGGTCAGACAGTGTTACATTCATGCTGTGAACAGTCTGTTCCATCTCATCCCAAATATGCTGTATGGGTTTGAGGTCTGGGAACTGCACAGGCCAACCTTATCAAGTGAACTCAATGTCATATTCCTGGAACTATTCTTAGGCAGCACATGCTTTGTGACATTATCCTACTGGAAGTGTCTATGTAATGGAGGGTAAATTGTAGTCATGAACTGTAGCAACCGATCAGCAATAGTGTTCAGATACACTGTGGTGTTCACACATTGCTGAGCTGGGCGTGTCAGGAAAACGTTCTATCCAACCTAACACCACTGCAGCCAGCCTCTACCAACATTACCAGCATAACATAAAATTCTACCAACATAACATATTATCCAACCTAACACCACTGCAGCCAGCCTCTACCAACATTACCAGCATAACATAAAATTCTACCAACATTACATATTATCCAACCTAACACCACTGCAGCCAGCCTCTACCAACATTACCAGCATAACATAAAATTCTACCAACATTACATATTATCCAACCTAACACCACTGCAGCCAGCCTCTACCAACATTACCAGCATAACATAAAATTCTACCAACATTACATATTATTGAACCTTATACCTCTGCTGCCAGCCTCTGTATTTTTGCTCTCCATGCTTCCTAACCTCAATGTGTCTCAACCTGGGCAGGACAGTATACTGTTACCTCTACTGATGTTGATCTCTATTGTATTCCTTATGATGTGTACCATGCAGCTCTACTGCATTCTTTATGAACCTTCATTATCATTATGGTTTCCCCTGGCTACTTATCCACCCTCTGCATAGGCTCTGAAGTCCCTGGAGAGGAGCTGAAGCTGACATTATGAAGCAGTCTGGATCTTGGTTTCACATTTCATAGATGTTTACGTTTTGGCATCGTTTCATCTGTGTAGTGCTAGTTATAACATCGTTATTCCCTGAAATGTTCATGTAACCTGCCTCACAGCTGTTTAAATTATCCGTTTTCATTTCACGTGGATGAGTGGAACACTTGTAGTAAGTCATCTTCATTATTTTCACAATTCGTGAATTTAGGTTTAATATCATCTGGAATGTAAGGCCTTGGGTCCCAAAATGCACAATGTGTGATTTATGATTACATTTCAGAGAATACTGGCAGATGACACACATACATAACTACAAAGGCAAGCAGTTATTTAAAAAGCATTTGTACCTGAGCTATAAATTTAATAAACTAATGCATGACATGTTGAAGAACTTGTCTGTGGTTTTATAAGGTAAGGCTTAAAGCACTTAAAAGGACTGGAAAAGCCAGCTACAGTGATTGTTACACTGCCCCCTTGTGTATTTTAATGATTCCTCTACAATGAATGAGTCAAGTAGAATTGATCCGTTGTTTTTTAATTATTAATCAGCAAAGACAACTCCTAGATTGGTAAAATAAACCAACACAACGATCCATAAATACTTAAAACCATGTGAACTAACATTGACCAAATACTGTTTTTCAGCTTTATGAGGTCTGGACCTGAAGTTTTTACACATTTTCAGGCAATAGCATATTATTTTCAACTTTTTCAGCTTGTGTTAATATTTTCATTTGACCATTAATCTGAACTTTATCATTAAAACGTTATTAACATGAACTGTATCAATGATAGAAACTGTGCATTTTTACATCCACCTGGTTTCCAGGGTGATGAAGATACTGCAAACGTTTTGTATCAGGGCGAAACCTCAAACGAGAGATTGGCTCTGATGCGGCCCCGTGACTGTTGACCTGAGTGAGCATCAACAGAGTCCAAACTGATGCTCCACAGAGTGAGTCTACGTCAGTCTTTGACAGAGCACATGTCAGTGACAAGAAAGTTAAAGATAAGAGGCTTCCGCTGATAACACGCGGGCGACGGAAGACGGGGTCAAGTCAGGTATGTGAGCAGCAGACTGCAAATCCATCACGTGAATACGTTCTAACCAAAGAGTTAACCGCACAGATGGACCGGAGAGCCAAACGTGAGGTTACAAGCTGTGAGAGATGACCAAAAAAAGAAAAAGAAGAAAAAAAAACCCCCGCACGTTAAGGATGAATACCAATTTTATTGATCAAGGAACTGAGGGCGTACAAATGCTTCACCACAGAGACAACCTTTGGACAAAAGTTAAAATAAATAACACACAGAGCCAATCAAATATATAGCATGAAATGAAAGCACTAACTAGACTTCCTACTTATATTGTTGAAAGAAACCAGCATAATCATAAGCAGTGATAGGAAGAGGGACAAGGTGACCATATTTTACAGATTCTAATCCACCCCACCCCATTTTCATGACTTATATAAACTGTACATATGTACTTGAACCACAACACTACCATTATAATAGTGTAGTAATTGAAGGGTATTTACAGACATAATATATATTTCACATCCACCATTTTGAATTCATCCACCAACCCCATTTTATTGTTATTTTCTAAAAGACATTCTTCATTTCGTTACTTACTCGGTCAGCTACAATGACTTAAAAAACATGAACAAATGTAAGATCGTGATAGATTAAAAAGCCATGAAACAACAGCATTGTTACAGCTATCTATTGCCACATATTTAATACGTAATCAGTATCAAATACTTCAAAGCTTGAATAGACTAAGTGTCACCAAACAGTTTCATGTATGGAGTTACAAAAATATCTCGGAGCCTTTTCACGTCACGGTTGAAAGTTGAAGCGATCGCTCGCCTTCCATAAGTAGAAGGGAAAGACAGCCCATCGCAAGGCTGCAAAATCTGAATCCAAGAGATGACTTTTGTCTGACCTGTTTTGTGCCTTGGGTTAGTGTGCGTACAGTGTACAATCATACAGGTGAGTAAGTGTACGCACCCACCTTGAAGTTATCTGACGGACAGACACAAATTTTCTTCAGTATCTCCAGCTAGTAGCTACAACACGCAAGGAGGAACTATGTCAACGTCAACAATGCGGGTTGCTGTATTTCCTCGTTCACTGACACAGTGCCAATGACAGAAGTAGCTACAGCTTTCATATGTTACCTTTGTGCCTACCGACCAGACATCTGGAATTGGTAAAACAAGAAACGGACAAACAGATAAACAACAACAACAACAAAAGTATAAACAAAAAAAGGACACAGATGTAAACATTTTTTTTTTGGACAATAAAGAACACCTGAGACTGTTCAAATTTTCCCAAGTCACTGCACAAAAAAAAACTGTACCACCATTATTTACTAAACCCCAGTGCTAGTTACAACTTTGCATGTTCCTGAAGTAAATTGGTAAAACATCCATATTTAATCATCCTCAGAACAATGAGACGTTGGAGTCTCCTCCCCCAAAAAAACTTCGTAATAATGATTTTGTTTTTTTAAAAAAAAGACAAAAACAAATAAACATGTATACAGAGACCTCTAGCGAACCTTCACTATCAGTGCAAGCCTTATTGAGCATGTAGCCGGCAGAGACACTAAGAGAAGCCGCGTCTTTGTGCTGATCTCAGACCAGAATTTACCTGTTAGCTTGTAACAGTTTGTATCAGAATCAAGCTGGTGGCAGTCTGGTTCAAGACTAGCTAATTGCGATTTCTTTTCTAAAGTATTGGTGCGATCAAATTTCTTACCACAGATTTTTAGGTCACAGAACAGATCATGCTGAACAAAGAGCTGGGCAGATAATGCTGATGTTCATTTTAATTGCCCTCTAGTGTCTGACAACAAACTCCAAGACTGCACCTCATCTGCTTCTTAGAGACACACCACATGGTACATCACCATGATTGACTATGTGCATTAAAATAATAATTATCAGCACCCAAACCGCGACAAGGATGAAGCGATCGGAGGCAACGCTATTCATTGGTGCTGCATATTGACACAAATATCCTCCAATTAATCTCTTCACAGGAGTGAGAATAAGGTTACATTTACCTCTAACACTAGACATCTATTTCTACCAGAAACATTAGACAGAACATTAAACATTTAGGAATTGATTCATTCATTTTGAACTTTGATTTCCCCCCCCCCCCTCCTCCCCTCTCCCTCCAAGATGCATATAGCTCATCCTTAATGTGCTGCTGATTGGAGGACTTTTTGAGGCTTGGGGTTAACACTTGACAAAAAAAATACAAATGGGTCAAACCCAGTTTTCTAAGAGATCTTTCTTTGATCAATTTCTTTTTGCTCACGATTCCATTTCCTATCACCCATCTCTTAGAAATGAACAGGCACCAGTATTGTCAAACATTAAATGGTTACACACACACACCTGTATCTTTCCTCGCTTACTTTTTTTTCCCCTCCAAATCTTAAAGTAAGGGACTGAAAAGTTTGAAGGTAGTGCTAATATGCATGAATTACAATTTTTTTTTTTTTTTTAAAGTTTCATTATGGCAACAGTCTAAATGACTTCTAAGACTGCCTATCCTACAGCGCTCTCTCTTTTTGCTCTCTCTCTTTTTAGACAAATTAAACTTTGTAAGAGACAAACTGTGTTTAGAGGGGATATTGTTTTACCTTTACTGAGTGAACCCAGGAGCACTTTAAATTCACAGTGGCTTTATGTCAAGAAATAACACAACAAATATATGATCATTGTTTTTGATTTATGAGTAACTATTTCGAGCTTCTAGGTACATGTTAGATGTGAAAGTTTTGAAAGTTTGTATTTTCAGACATGGAAATTTTTCACACCCCCTCGTGTATGTGATGCATTAGTAACGTGGATCGGTGCGTAGTCCTAATCTCACAAATACCAATAAATATAAACCTTGTGTCCTGTTTAACACACTTGTTAAACACTATGTCGCAAATACCTGGGTGCCTCAAATAATTTGCTTTAATTAAAAAAAAAAAAACAAAAAAAAACAATTATGTATTTAGTGTGTAATTTCTTATACAGTGACTGTGACGGATGTAACCGTTAACCCTTCTTGACTTCATGCTGAAACAAAATGTAACCAATACACACAAGCAAATCTAAACAGAGAAAAGAACTGCCAAGTCATCCTTACAACATTTCTTAATCAAATGCTTACCAGACTTAGGGTCAATCCAAAAGAGCGAGAAAATGTCAAATATGAACTCAACTACTACTAAGCTACGTGGATGAGAACTTTAGTATTACATATCAGACACACAAAAAACATCCATTAAGGTAGTTAAGGTGACAGTTAAAGACAGAAAAATAAAAGAAATATTTTGAAAATAGTATTCTCTCAAGGACCACAAGATGCCAGTGCCATGTCCATGGGAGTTGGGTTAGAGAGGATAAATGATTTTAAATAGTCAGTATCTGTGACTGTAAGCCTATGCCATTCAGTACAGTTCCAGACCACCACTTTTCCCAGCTTCATATAAAGGGCGACTGCAATTTCAAGAGGTACTGGCCCAAACATCCGTCTAGTTTCTGTAAGAACCACCCAGTCATTCCTATTTCAATCTACCGACAGGAGTGGGCTTGTACTCCGCTGATACACTGGCATTTTCTGGTGGAAAAATTCAAAAGTCTTGATGTCCTTCATAATCCTTAAGACTGACAGACGGTACATGTGCTTAGGCTCTACAGTACAACAGTAACAGTGAGGAAGAATCCTCTGGGAACAAAGTCCTCTGTGGCGAGGCAGAAAGGGGTCATTTACTTTTGTGACAAGTTTTAAACAAACGAGCTTCTGCAGCATCAGTGGCCCTGGCCAGCCCAATTTTCTATTTGATTTTTTTTTTTTTTTAGTAAATTTTTATTAGTTTTTTTTTTTTTTTTGACTCTTTGCTTTTCATTATTGCACATCTCCTTTGGAATCCCAGGTTTAGGTTTTAATACTTAGTCCATTCACCAACAAAACAAAATCGAGCAAAGCCATTAACGCTCAGCAGCCATGTTAACTAAGATGACCACCACTGAACTCTTAATAAAGATAAGATGCTTTTGCACTTTTCACAAACGTGTGAAAACGTGTCCTGGAGAGAGAAGAGAGACTACTCAAGGTTTTGACATGTGCTACATATGGTTACATGAGACACCTTCTAAAACCCCCTTTGCCCAGGATTCCATCGTATCCTCCTCTCCCTGTGGCTCAGTGATTAATCTCGCCATGTTTTCTAGCGCAGAACGAAAAAAAAAAACCAAAACAACGAACATTTTGAACCTTTGAAACATGTATGACTTTTTAGGACTTTTAAAGAGATCACCAGATAAAGTCGATTTTAAGCACTTCCGACGTGTGCTGGAAATTCCCAGGCTGGTGTGGTGGAAATTGCTCGGATAACTTCCAGATTTGGATCCCAAAAGAGTTGTGGTGCTCCTTCACTCCACTTAAGTTTGACCAAACAGTAATGAAAGCAGAGTGAGTAAGTTCTGTGAGACAACACATAAATGATCTCACTTAACTCCCTACTAATCTGTCACCACCACTGTTTACCACAGTGCTATATCTGCTTAGAGCCAGCCGGCAGGTACAGCTATGTCAGCATATGGGAGTGAAACAACACCAATGGAAGCGTATGTTTGTGCATATATGGTGAAAATCTCTGTTTCCTACTCAGTTAATGAGTACACACATCTGTCAGTGTAAGTGTAATGCATGTGTGACTAGACATGTCTATGAATAAGCATATGCAAAGCCTCTGGTTGAATTTAGGTGCATACCTGTACGTATAGTATGTGCTTGTGTGGACCTCTGCATGCCAAGAAAGTTGCAAAGCTGAATGGTTTCTGTGTCCATACTCCCAATGTCTCGACTTATGGTTACGCAGTGTAGAAGACATGTCTGTGAAGAATATTCCAGAATTCATGGTTTGGTGATGTGCTGTTAGTGTCTAACTGCCTCATTTGTTAGTAGTCACTTCCCACACCCCACCCCACCCCCACCCCAACCCCCATCCCCTTCTCCCTCTCCCTCTCTCTCTTTCTCTCCCTCTCCTTCTCGTCTTTCAGCGGCGACATTACTGGCGGACTTCATTGGCAATGAGACTGTCCTCCCCAGACTGAAAGTCTGCCTCGTTGAGACTGTTCCCAGAGTTGATCATTTCCTCGTCCTGCGAGGACCCCTGACCATCCTCCTCACCACTGCCTGCACCAGTTTCATCTGAGTTTGGGTCCTGCAGAACCTGGGCAATGTACATCTGCTGCTAATAGGGAAAAAGAGAAGAAAAATGGAGGGAGTACAGTAATTATTAATCTTTTTTTCAAATTAATAATTGCAGAAGCATCTTAATTATGAGGAAATACAGCTTTAAAGATGTAAGATGATATGGTTAAAAGAAAAAGAAAACAGCAGTATAATAAATAAATATATAAATATAAATATAAATATAATTATTAAACATCGATTAAACTGCAAATTTCAAATGAAAATGTTCATTACCAACATAAAAATGTTGGATTCTAGAAACATGATAAGAAGCAGGTGATAAAAAGCATCTACTGAAAACAAGTGAAAGCTATGGTTGGAGAAGAAATAAATCCTATATACAAATGAGGAAGCTGAACTTACCTGAGATTTATTCGAGGGAGAAAACCGCGCTGGTCGTCCATTTTCAACCCCGTCTAAATCGGTTTCTTTAGTGTCAATCTAACAACAGAAGTGATCAGATGCTTGAGGTCAGTGATTTTACTCTGTGAAATGAAGTAATCTACCAGGGCTACCTGAATTTCAGGGCTGGATACTTTACAGAGCAGTAAGGCATACCTTGAGAACCGCAACTCGTACCTTGTAGTTGTGGGCGCTGAGGTATTTGAAGTGCCCGAAGCAGATGTGGGAGAGGCACACCACGATGGTAATGATGAGTACCACGAATGTGAACATGGAAGTTGCAGTCAGAAACCCTGTAATATGTCATATGCAATAGTTAGGCAATCTTTGGGATGAAAGTTCAGCACCTCATCATTTTTAGACCATTTGGTAATGTCATAATGTCGTGGAATCTGAAATAAAACATTACCACAATCAGACAGACACACACACACACACACACACACTGACACACACATACACACACAGGTATGCCTCCTTACCTATTCGCACCGTAGAAAAGAAGAGAAGCCAGAAGAGGCAGAGGATGGGCGCGGCGACCACTTGATTGACAGCTCCGGAGTGAATCTTCTTGTCCAGTTTGGAAGGTAGATAGGCATAATACATGTTATACCTATCCACCAGGTGCTTCAGGAGCATGTACATCAGACCTGGTAACACGGAGACACGAAGTGATAAAGAGGTTTACAACACTTATTAAGAACAACACTTGCACGGTCACATAATCTATGTCCGCGATTCCAAACCACCTAAACAGATGCTTATTCAAACGGTGAATTAGGCACATTAGTCTGGAGATCCTATATATTGTAGAGAGGAGTTATGCTCTTCCTGAATCACTTATACATCTGTCACTGAGAGATAAATCTACTCTGTCTTGAGGCGTGCGGTTACTCACAGTTTAGTCAACAGTTATACAACTGTCTAAGATAAGCAGCTGTTTTAGCCCACGGAAAAAAAAAAAAAAAATCAAGGCGGTCTCACAAGCAAAACCGAATGGTGAAAGAAAGAGAAAGAACTAAACAGTGTAATAATGATTTAAGAATGGCAGGTTTTCACTTCAAACGTTCTTTCATTTTAAGCATTTAAATATATAAAAGTGGGAAAGTACGATGCAACGAGGTACAGACAAACTTGATGGACATACACATAAAGAAGCACTGGTGCAAAAGCGCAGAAAAAAAACACACCAAGTTGATGTGAATGAATGTGTGGTAGGGTTTTTTGGTCATTAATCAGTGAATGGTGCCTACACACTGTAGAACTGTGATATTCCAGACAGGTTTTATAAACTGCTCAAAAGATACTCTAAGAGGGTTATAGAGATTTCAGTCAGTGTCATAACATGGAACAGCATGCCACAAAAAATAGTACCTCTTCTTTGAGCATCCATTACATAACACAAAAGCAGAATTTGTTTTGAGTGGGCATGAAACATTTTCCCTTTCAACATATCCTTCTTACAGCAGTCATGTCTGGTTGATGTCTGATCACATCTGGTCACTATTAAAACCAAGTCTATACATAGGCTAGTGTCATCAGTAAGGGCAATATGAAATCTGGAGCACAGCATTACTTAGTTCCTCTGCAACACAGCACTAGTGTGACTCAATGAGTCATACATCTCCACCCCCAACAGGAGGTGTGTGTGTGTGTGTGTGGGTGTGTGTGTGTGTGTGTGTGGGTGTGTGTGCGTGCGTCCGTGCGTGCATGTCTAAGAGAAACAGAACACTAGTTCTGAAACGCAATCCACCCTACTAAGACAATAAATGTGAATGGAAAATGCAGCACTGCAGTGTTATATTTACATCCATAAACACGATGAGTGGGCAGCTCTATCGCTGAAGCCCAGCAAGCTGCCAGTGTGCTCCACATGCCGCCTTTGTCTTAGTGTTAAGCTAAAATGTAGACGTGTGTTCAGCTACCAGCAGGGGTCCTCTCATAAAAGATCAGCGTTCCCTTTGTCACTGTACTCCTTTGTCTGTCTCAGTCGCTGCTCTATCCCTCTCCGACTCTTACGTTTTTTTTTTATTCTCCTTTGAAGTCACTCTCTTTTGTGCCAATCCACCCGTATGCGTTTTCTAAGCCCCCCCCCCCCCTCCCTCTCACTCCCTCGCCTTGCTTGCTTGCTCACTTTCTGTGAATGAGGCACTCAGGAGGGAGGGTGGGGTGACTCACCAAAGGGGACGATGATTGGGCAGGTGATGCTGTACGTCATGACGACAGTAAAGACGCACATCATCCAGGCATAGGCAGCCCCGAACTGAAACTCGTAAGCCTGATGCTGTGACAGACAGAGACAGAATCACATCTAAACCTTCCAGAAACATCTTCGATGAGAAAAACACTAAAAATAATGCAAGTTATTGTTAAGCTCTGCACACAAAGTCTTAAAAAGACATTAGTTTATGTAAACCATTCATTTGTTCGTTTTATTGTTTTGTGTGTGTGTGTGTGTGTGTGTGTGTGTGTGCGTGCACGCGTGCGTGCGTGCGTGCATGCATGCGTGTGAGATTTCTCACTCGTTTGACGTTGCGCCTCTCTGCGGCAGAGCGGGCCAGGCACAATCGGATCATGTACATGAGCAGACCAGGAATTCGCAAAAGATCCATGGCATTGCCGATGAAAGCCGACGCAATTACATAATTCACAAAGAACGCTCCATTGTCAGGGAGGAAGACACACCTGATATAAAGGAGAACATAATAAGTGTAAGATCACTTATTTCCTAATACAAAGTGATTTGTCCTTTTTAACACATTTCCATCACTGACTTTATTCACATAATCCCTTACATGGTAGAGACAGCTAATAAATCTGCACTAATTGAATGTTTAGAAACCATCAGAAACAAAAAAACATGCATAAAACACACAACTTAGAAAATTTCCTTTTTTAACACTCCCAACAACTAAATAAGTGCCATTGCAATCACAGATATGTCAGTCATACACTTCTGGATAGTCCTAAAAACAGCACACTTACTCAAATCTGACAGTTACATCAGCCAAGCATCTCTTGTCAAAGAGCCAGCGGAAAAACAGGTCCAAACTGGAAAGACAAAGACATATTTAGCTTCCTGCCAATTTTAACATTCAGTGAACCACATGTTACATGAGGACATTTGCAGTTCTATAATTATAACCTATTATCAGAGGAAGGGATAAAAATGAATAATTTGGAAATAGAAAGTTGTCATGAAATTTGCATCATGCGAACAGGACAGAACATGCATTTCCATCACAACACCTGTGGGCCCTTAGCCCTCAGCCACACTCAAAATACTCAGACAAAAAATGTATTTACTGAAAACTCTGTCTTTTGAATACATACTGTTCTGTCAAGTTTGCGTGCGGAGCAGTATGTTACCAGAACTTGTGTATCTCATTTTAAAGGAGTGTACAAATATCTAGAATTCTTGTATTCTTTGATTACCAGGTCAAAGAACATACATGTTAATCATATATTATAAGCCCTTCATTCTTCATTTTCATCAGTGTTACTCTGTATTAGTACAAACACACACAAACACACACAAACAAACACGATACCTGCTGAGTCCTAATGATGGAAGTAGGAGCACCATGAAGATAAGAAATGTGTAGCACTTGTGCATGGTAGTCCTGTTCTCCCCTGACCTGTCACACAAACAAATACATGGCAGGGGAATCAACAAGTCTCACTTCATACAGTTAGGGTTATCAAACTTTTCTGGGCATCCAGTTCCTCTTGTCCTAGCTTGTCTTTGATAGAGCAATGGTTGTAAACCCAATAACCTCTGATGAGCAAATGTAATGAAAGGTAATTGTTAAATCACAGCTTGTTTGTGTCTGGTCAGCTAGAATTTTACAACAGTATGCTACCTATTACGTACTGTGACAATAATCAAAATGCTGAAATATATCACAAGGGGTATACAGAAACAGGGAGTGTTAAACTGTTTATGGTATAAATGTATTATAAATACTTACAGTAAGCAATTTGCTCAGTTGGCCACTTCACATCACAGCAGCCCATGCCAAAGTCTGCATTTGACTGAGTAACTACAATATTGCCTTTGGCATGGCCAGTGCTTACAGACTGAATATTCTGACATAGATAACATCTTCTCATTACAATGCATGATTCACGAACATGAAATGACAGATCCCGAATGTAGAGCTGAGGTAGACTGCAGAGAGAAGATTGTGTACCTAGTCCAGTGGGCTTCAAAGAAGGCTGAGTAGTAGACAATTGTGGGTAGCAGAGCGGAAAAAGCCCACAGCAGCAGAGTGGGAAAGAACTGGGTAATGATGGGATTCTGAAGGACAAAAGAGAGCAGAGCAACTTACCAACTTCTCCAACTGTAATTACTATATGAAACTATCCCTGTAAAATTTCTCGCCTCCCAGGCTATAATGAAACGTCTAACTTCTTCAGTCTACGTTCATCATTAGATGAAGTATCATAGCTACACAGCATTCTCTTGAGCTGGTATGTGTAGGTTGAACTAAATGGTCTTACATTGAGGTACTCAACAGGCTTGGTCACGTTGAACTTGTCCATGGTGGAGATGATGATAGCAGGGGTGGTGAGGAAGAAGAGCAGGATGAAAAGACTGCAGTTGATAACGAAGCAGCGTAGCCACCACGAGATACCACCAATAGACAAATTCTCCCTATAATACAAGAGTAGATTATCAGGACAATATTAAATCGTTAATCTGCGAGGATAATGGATAACAAAGGAGGAAAAAAGGAGGTGCAGGGGCTTTTAGTCTTGGTGTCACTATCCAGTTTCACCTCGATGGCCTATACTGTGTCGTTTATTTATACAAACTTAGAGATGGGGAGTTGAGAAGGAAACAAACTGACTGCCAGTGTAGTGTTATAATCTCTAGACAAGACTGAGCTCCAATCATCTCCTGCCCCTGTAACCCCCCCATCCCCTATTCTCCCACTTCCATCAACCACACAGTCACACAAGCACTGTGTCCTTGAGTGTGACGATATGTGGGGCCAGAGCCCAAACAAAAGGAGTCATTCAGTATTTATAGTGATGATAACAGAGAGTTCTGCTCATTTCTTGTCCTCCAATAAAAAATTCAACTAGTGAGGGAAAGGCCCGAAGCCAAAATTACATTGCAAGTACTGCATGTACAAGTTTCTGACAGGGCTGTTTCTTGTTGAAGTTGCTGGTGTCAAGCCAAATTTACATGGCTCTGTGCCACTTATTCGAGATTCAAGATTCACTTAATTGTCCCATATTTGTAGGAAATTTGACTCGGGCTTCCACCCATGCTGCATCCATAGAGAAAAACATTCCACACACATAAAAGACAGGGTAAGACGGCTACAGGGAACAAGAAACATATCTAAGAAATTAATAATAATCAAAAGGTACAGTAACAAAAGACAGAGCAAGACATAAAATGACAGATAAATAGATGAAAATAAACAGATATGAACAGATAAAACCTATAATGCCAAAAAGTAAAAAGAAAGTACAGAGAGGTATTATAACTGAAAGATGGTCGTCATATCGATTCCATCCCTGTTACATCTGCCGCCATTTAAAAAAATGTATTGATGTAGGGATAAAAGAGTTTTTAAATCTATTCAAATGACAACGTGGTATTTTAAACGTCCTCCCTGATGGCAGTAGCTGGCACTCAGTACTTGTTGGCTTGCCTTAGCACAGCCTGCTCGTAGGTAGACTGCAGGGATGGACGCTGTCTTACACCTTTTATCTTCCATACAGTTTGTATGAGTGGGACTAGTTCTGGCTTCAGTTGCATAGAGAAGTTACCAAACCAAAGTGTGATGCCATATCTAATCAGGCTCTCAAAGACGACCTGAAAAAAGACTACTATAAACTTCTGATCAACCCCGTGAACTCTGAGTCGCTGCAAGAAATGCAGACGTTGTTGTAGTCTGCTACAGAGACTATCAACATGCGTGCTCCAGGTCAGTGAGCTATCAATAAACATACTAAGGTATTTGTACAAAAAAAGACTTGTGAGATGGTTTCATTGTGGAT
Source organism: Chanos chanos (assembly GCF_902362185.1). Classification (NCBI taxonomy): domain Eukaryota; kingdom Metazoa; phylum Chordata; class Actinopteri; order Gonorynchiformes; family Chanidae; genus Chanos; species Chanos chanos. The sequence goes on from NC_044498.1 coordinate 13,815,395, forward strand.
GACCACAGGCCTGTGTTCACCAACTCCTCTATGGTCAAACACCATCTCTTCTGTCTTTTTAAGAGACAGAGGAGATGGCTTTTGTTGGCTTACAAAATATGAATATTTCAAGCATTTTCAGAGTGAGGAATACTGTTTCTGACCATTTTAATATACAATAATAAGCCAAAGATTATAAGCTATTCAAACATTCCATAAAGTATAAAGTCATCTACGAACAGACAGCAATCCAGGAAAACCCTTGTGAAAAAGCAAGGAGGCATGAGGGAGAGGGTTTCCAAAGGAGGGTCTTACCAGCGCACGTTCTGAGGGTCCGGGGCATAGGTGACACTCCAGCTGTTGACATGAAGGCTCTCACTGAACTGAGAGGATCTAGGCTCCTGTCTACACTTACAGCCCTGGCACTGACAGGCATTAAAGTCTTTCAAGATACTGGATAAGAAAAGGAAAGAGGGAGAGAGAGAGAGTGTGTGAGGGAGGGAGAGAGAGAGAGAGAGAGAGAGAGAGAGAACAGAATGAGGAGGTGAATTATGTAAGAGTTTATTTGATATAATGTGAAATCTGTCAAATGGTAGGACACAACTTTCCCTGTTCTTTTCATTTCATTATAATTCTGACGAGAAAATGTCTACCTGGATGGCACTTTCATTTCATCTCTTGTCTGAATGATTAATTTTACATAATTTTACAATGATGCACTCTTTCCTATTTTCCCCATTGTATTCTTAAATTATAACTCTATAGATGTAATTCTGATGTATTCCACTGCTTCTGAATGCTAAAATTCAAAATGCTAAGTTCAACATCTCCAGTGTAACATGGAAATATGAGAGACCACAAAAACTTAATCTGAACAAGTGGTTCACACCAAAATCTTCATTCATGTCACATTACATACAGATTCAGCATAAAACTCTTGTTCAGATTAACCTGATGGATATCATACAGTCCCACTGTCTAAAGTGGCCAATGCTAATGGTAGCATGCCAACACACAGCCGTGAAAGTCATGCCTAGCCTCCCACCTACAGACTCACTTTAAAGTAAGAATACAATAAATAAAGGGGGGGGAAATGGTGAACCTTTCCTATAATTATAAAATGAGCTTTAATTGAATTGCTTTAAACAGTTAAGAAACGTTTTGAACATGCCTAAATCGAGTTTTTAAATCGAATTAGTTAATGTGATATTGGAAATGCCCAGCACACTTACTCACTCTCACACAAATATACACTCACATTGCAGTCATAGCCTCATTTTGGAAAGTTACAAAAGCCATGCCCAGTGGTTTAGTGTTGACTTTCTCCTTCTCTTTCCTGTACTCCTCTTTCAGTTTGGCCTCCAGCTTAGTGTAGTAGTTCACTGCCTCCTCCTGTGAATGAACAAAGCAAGATATGCATCTCTAGGGATACCAAATCAAATGACACTCACACATAGCCACTCTTCTTGGATCCAGCAGCTTGGTTAATATCACTGCAATGTTATTATCCACTTAAGGAAAAGTTCCTGTAACACACTCCCAGTTTTTTCTAAGCTTGCATTGGAACCAGAAGCTTCATCGGGTTCAGTTTGTGCCAGTGTCTTAACACATCTGATTCTATAAATGATCCTCAACCCACTAATCAACTGAGTGAGAGGTGTCGGCGTTGGGCAAGAGCAAAAGAGAATGCAAACGTGTAAATCTCTGAAACTGTCAGGTGAAACTGCTAATTATAATGTTTTTTTTTTTTGTTGTTTTTTTTTTTTTTTTACAGATACTGATAAGTGCTATCAAAGCCAAGCCATGCCTTTGGTGTGAGCAAATACCTCCTCACAGCCCTTAATGATACAGCAGCACAGATGACCACATGGTTTGGGGTTGATCATAGTCGGCATGTGTTCCTTTGCCATGAGCTCCGAGTAGAACTTCTTACTGCGTTCGGTCTTCTTCCTGTCGACCGCACACACACACACAGACACACACACACACACACACACACACACACACATTTGCACATGCTCCCATTATCAGGCTGTGTTGGACCATAGATTAGACACCACCATCAGCTAAACCAGCTCTTTGGGTTGTGCAGCCGCCATACAGTGCCCAGAACATTCCAGAATTAGGGTATAGGGACTCAAAGGAATGACAGCTTTGGTTAACAACGGGAGATCAATAGCCTGCAGTATAGATGGGCAGCTTGGGCAGACAGACCAAATTGGTCATCAACTGGATTTACACCTCTGTGGACTCTCCATCAGAGTAAAGAGTTACAAAGGTGCCAAAAAACATACTTCAGCTATTTATGCGGTTACTTTATAAACCGTGAAGATTACTGGTACGTGGTGTTTGTAAGCTCCATAGAAAAAGGAGATTTGACTAGAACAGAAGGACCGGGAACCGCAGGGAATACAGGGCAAAAGGACCATACCTCTCCGCATTCAGAGACATCAGTTTGGCCACATTGTAGCAAATCCGCGCCTCCAACACAGTACAGTTCTCATAAGCCTGCCTGTGAAAAATGAAGCAAACATTCAAATCTCACAGCGGCGCCAGACAAAAGTTGAACAAGAAACACTTGGTGTTTGCATTAGGCATGTCTGGAGTGATTTTTTTTTACACTGCATAAGCAACAATAACCTCACTGATCACTCATCTCCAATTTAAACAAATGTCAAATTAAAAGACCCATGTTAATTACCTTTAGCCTCTACCAAGCTTCTCAATGTACCTACTTTGAGTCATGCAAAACTTGGCAAATGAGTTACATGACTTGAATTCATAAAAGTAATCTGGACTCCAGTGGCTAGTGGCATTAGATGAATGCTAATGACTTCATTGTATGGAGTATTCCTCCTGGAGATATTTAACACGCATACATTTATCATACAGAAGCTTCTTTCAAATTTAACACGGTGTTACAGCCATTCATTCAAACTAATATACTATGACTATAGCTCCAGATTAAAGTCAGTATAAAAGATGCAACTGTTCTATGTCTATGCAGTCATGTATATGCAATATCATTTTAGAAAGAGTCAGGGGGAAACACTTACTCAAAGTGCTGTTTTATTTGAATTTCTTCTGCATATTTAGAGATGCCATTTATAAATAAAGTGCGTTTGACCTAAGTGGGGAAAAAAAACAGAAACATATCGTTTTTTTTTCTCTCACAATATTGTTGAAATGTTGTAGTAAGCAGATGCTGCATAATCCTGCCATGCATGCAGAGTTGCTTGAAGATGAGGCCAGACAGTCTGTAAAATCCTTCAGGAATGTAGGTCAAAGCTGTAAATGCTTCATACATAGTTCATGAGATGTACTGTATGTGCGTCTGACTGTTCAGAGGCTGCGTATGCACATCCAGTACAAAAGGTAATGCTACTTAAAACGTGTGCATTATCGAAACACTTGTATATATTCACAACTCGCTAAAATGAGGCATTTCATTTCATGGATACGCAGATGAACTCTTAACTGCTTGTGAGTTAATACTATCATTCATAGTATTAACCCTGTTAGAAATTACCAGGTCGTCTTCTTTGTAGTGCATCTTGGAAGTGTGGCGTCTCATGCTGTAGACAGTGAGGAGCAGGTACATGAACGCAAAAGAGGTGTGCAACCACAGCAGGTTATTCCTACAAAACGACCAAAAAAAAAAAAAAAGAAAAGAAATCCATGAAACCAACTGAACCTAAATATTGAGTCTCCAAAAAATATAGATACATGTTTAAAGACAAAGCAAATATCGCTGCCTTCATCTCAGCACTTTACAACATGTTTCATTACATTTAATCATTTCTTAAAATAAGAAAATATTGCATTTTTTTACGATTCAGGGGAAAAAAAAAAATCACCATGACTAAATTTGCATTTAAAATAATCTCACCCAGAATTCAGATTTGCAATTGTGGTGCGCCCAAAACTGTATGCGTTGTTGTCTGGTGAAGAAGAAAAAGAAGCACATTCAAACACCTGATCTATACATGAAACAGGTAATAACGATAAAGCAAAAACAGCAGCAGAAGATCCAGACTCAGCGCCATGTGTGGCAGATAAAACTGCCACGGTGTTAGATCCAAGAGCTGTAACGTAATTTTATCCCATGTACACACAGAGAGAGAGAGAGAGAGAGAGGGAGAGAGAAAGGAAGAGAGAGGAGTGAGCAATAGATAGAAAGATGAGAAAAAGAGAGAGCAGAACATATGAAAAAGTATACAGAAAGAGGAAGAAGCCAGTGGCTACTATTACACATTTGCTCTAATCTAGTTTGCTGCAGCCAGAGGCTTATCATACTGTGCCCTGGCGAGATAACAGTGGACCGTGGAGGAAGTTCACAAGGTACGAACCCAAAAAAGAGCCCAGAGATGGACCAAGCGCAAAGCAGGAAGGATAAGATTATACATTAATGTGCCAGTGTGTGTAACCCTTCTCTGTCTTTCTACTAACTCATCGCCCTCTCTTTCTCTTTTTCCCTCCCTCTCTCTGTCTCTCTCTCCTCTCTCTCTCTCCCTCTCTCTCTCCCTCTCTCTCTCCCTCTCTCTCTCCCTCTCTCTCTCCCTCTCTCTCTCCCTCTCTCTCTCCCTCTCTCTCTCTCCTCTCCGATGAAATAGTCAGCCACCCAATTACCCCACTTGCAGATAGAGTTCAATCCCATTACGAGTGCAGAGCACTACAGATAAGCTCTAACTCATTATAATCTACAGCTTGGGACGCTAGAGGGCAGGGAACAGGAAACAGGGACAAGAGCGTAGGTAAAAGTGCTACGGCAAATGCTAACTCTGTCCAGAGGAAATGGCAGAGGTTAACGCTCTTGCTCCACTCAAAAGGCGGAGGTTGTAATCGGATAACCACAGAGTAGCAAAGGTTTGAATGCAGAATTCGATAGATTTTCTACAAGGAGTAAAAGAGGAGACACCTCCTCTCCTTGCTATCAATTAAGATTATCATTTTGTGTTGAGCCACAGACAGGTATTCCCTTTCAGGGCAATAAACTCTTCTTTTTTTAGAAGTCATATAATATCTTAGTCACACAACTATCTCCTACTCATTAGTCAGCAGCCAGTTGGTCCCATGGTAAAGCAGCCATAACATTAGACGGGCTTAGCTGAAGAGGCAACCTTTGACCCCAGACTCACCCAGGAGGTTTCCTGAGAAGTTAACAGGCAGGACGATGCCGACCGAGAGAACTCCAACCACCACCAGCAGGCCGATGATATGCCGCTGGAAGGAGAGATAGTGCACTGCATCCTCTCCACACTTTTCTCGAATCTCCTCATCCCTGACAAAAGAGGCCAGCGTCTCAGCACACACTTACATTACAGTAATCTATTACATAAGAACGAATGTGGACTCAATGTGGAATGTTTCCTAATTAGGTTTCTAAGCATTTACTTTACCAAGTAGGTTGCGATAAAACCTTTCTTTCCCCACCCTTAAAACAGTGAAAATACAGACCAAGACCCTTAGCAGTGATCATATAATTCATGTTATCTCCTTGAGTACTTTGCAATAACCTCAATATTATTACATGAAAACCTCCAGCGAACCTCCAAAATACAGCTAAACATCACATTAAAGACTATATTTAAGAAGATGTGTGCTTTGGAGAATTTCCATTGATGTTAATTCAAATCCTAAAAGCACTATCACTGCACCAACAGAAGTGATATGTGTAATGCATAATATAGTGCAGAGCAATGCATATTTGCATCTCGTAACGGTAAAAACGTCTGTGAGAGATCTCATACTGTTCCAGAAAACACTGTGCTCGTTAAGAATGAAGATGCACTCACTTAATTCTGAATATGGCTGTTAGCCAAGAACAAAAGCCCTGCAGAGAAGGGAAATGACAGTTTCAATTAAAACACATATATACACAAAAGACTGATATTTAAAGAAATATATGCTCACATTTTACTACACAGTTCATGCACTCGAATTTAAACATTCCTTCGGACATTTAACTAAAACCTGATTTAAGCACAGTGTTCGAGGTATGCTTTCTCCTGATAACTCACTTCGAGTCACATGATTCGCTGACTGCAGAGTGTTACTGGCATAAGGCAGAGGAGTGTGAAATAAGTGACTGATCAATTCACATTAAAAAAAATGAGGAAGTAAAGAAGACCTGCGGTGACCAGTTAAGCAGTCAACATAAGATTTCTTTTTGGGTTTTATCCAAATGAAATCTATGGCAGGGCTGCTTAGTACTTTAGATCTGGAGGAACTTGAGGATTTAACGCAAGAACGAAAGTGCCTATTTACAGTTTTTGTTGAGGTGGCCAGTTTCTGTTTCATAGTTGCAGCCTTTCTGACTTTCCTGTCAAGGACATCTGGTACACTAGCAGAGGAGATGCCATATCAACAAATATAAAAGCTTCACAGGGGGACAGAGTGGGAATGCTGCCCTCGCTATGTCCTAAGTCAATCAAGCCAAATTCAGAGTTATGGTGTAATTTGCCCTTCATATAAAAATCAATCATGTCCTTAGGGAACAGAACCAGAGAAAGAACACAGCTACCTTGCCTGAAGGTGCCTTCACGTGTCCATACACAGGAGCACACACAGACACACACACACACACACACAGACACACACACACACACACAGACACACACACACACACACACACAAAGACACACAATCACACAGACACACAACCACAAAGACACACACAGACACAGATACATACACAGACACAGATACACACACATAGTGCTGGACAGCACTGTCTGGTCTCTGCTGTAATCCTACATTACATAACAGGTCTGGGATGGCAAGCCAGTCCAGTCATTTAAAAAGATGGACGTGAGACACGTGGTAGACAAAGCAGAGCTGGTAACACAGGAGGGGTAAGCAGAATGGGAAACGGAGCCTCAGAGATTCCTTACGTTATCTCGTTGTTCGAAGTCCACCGAGCTGGAGACTGAGGTGAGACGCTCGTAACGATCTGGAGTTTCAGAATGTAAGGCAGAGGCCACACTGGGAGAGGACGAGAGTGAGAAAAAAAAAACAACAACAGTGAAGCACAGTGCTACTGGACCTTCCGTGAGGGATTTTTGGTTGTTTGGTTATTTATGTTATTTTTTTGTGTGCGTGGTTTTGGTGGGGTTGACGGCAAAGTGTTGGAAAGGATTGAGGGCTAGAGTTGTTAAACCTCTCAGTGTTCCAGCACTCAGACATGCAGATCTAGGTCATATTCACATCTTAAGATGGGAGGTGAATTAAGTATTTAGAACGCAGCACATGAATCTATAACAACTCATAAATCCTTGAGAAGTCACATGATGTTGCTGAAATACTTCAAACATTTTTGACATTTGAAACTAGTTGGCTACTGTAACAAGATGTATTGAAAATGTATTTTTAAATAAACTAGAGGGCCAACAACAACAACAACACAAAAAAAACAGATAACCACTCCACAGATACAATTTTAAGCGCTTATCAGGTTTTTTTTTCCCTATGTAGTCAAGCACATATGCACTAGGCTGTCAGAATTCCACACGGTTCTATTAGTCTGGTAAAAAGCTGAGGATCACATGGGGTTCTCTCTGACTGACAGGTCCATTAGCCGAGTTGGAGAGAAGACAGACCCTGAACTGCGTGCTGGGACCCTCTGAGGTGTCAGAGCAGAACGATTTCAAGAATCAGGAATCTTCACGCAAGCTGTTTTTCCTTTGCGTTCTTTATCTGAAGCTGCATGCCTCAGTGCTTACTGGATTGAGGGTCTCACCTACTATCAGTGATGTCAGGAGAGCAGATCAAAGGAAATTGTGAAAATGCTGCACAGTTGCAAACCCAAATGGCTAATTTCACCCTGGTGAATTAAATCTTACCATTATCAAGTGATGAAAAAATAAAGTCAAGTGATTCACATATAATCTGCAACCCTGTTTGTTTCTCATTCTCGGAAAGTCTATAACTTCTTCAAATAAGCTGTTAAATTGCTGTAAGCAATTCTTGAAAGTTACACATTAAAATGACTTGCTTTCATTAGTGTTGAAAGAGTGCGAATAATAGTTATTATCCTACTGAAAATTATGCATAAGCTGGAGCTACAAGTTGTGCTCAGTGATGTGAATAGTCATAAAAGTAGAGCGCTATATCAGATATTCAAATGATTTCTTTCCAGGGGCACACTACAAAGGGCTCATGCAGTGTTTTGCTGAAGAATTATGTTAATGTTGATATTAACAGAGAATAGTGTCTGGTCTTTTGAGTGTCCCCAAAGCAAAAACAGCTCGGTAGGTTTTACTGAAAACTAAATAATCCATGTCAAGACACTGTAGTGAGCAGCATGCCAGTGGGAAAAACCCATCCTTAATATGACTAATGTGATTTTTGGTAATTAAGATAATACCGATAAGGACAATGCAGACACTGTTTTGTAAGTAAATCAGAGAAGAGTCAGGAACTCCCTATTACAAAACTGTGTGAGCAGAGGTTATTTACATCTACCATCCTAAGGGGAAAACTACCACACATAGACTACATTATCCAAATTTCCACAGAGCACACACAGGGCCACAGACCATGACAACTGGGGTGGAAACAACCTCAAAACTTTCTAAGAAGGGTATGTGGCTCTACCACAGTCCACGTTGACGGCTTTCCTTAAGACAAGTGCTAAGGTCACAGACTGACAGACAGGAAAATCACTGGCTCTGTAGCTATTCTTTTACCTCCTCACAGGTTCATAGTTATCCCTTTCTTTTCGCCTACTGTGGTCAATTCACACAGGTGTCAAAGGAGACGCATGTATGAGACAAGAGATTCATAACACATATGCATTAGGAGGACCTACGGGGAGTGAGGTGGTTAAAACAGACAATGCAGAGTACACACAGGAGGAAAACCCAAAGCCAAGTGAGGCAAGGCACGCGTGGTATTAATGTAAAAACGTCAAAGGTAAGGCATTCAAAGAATCTGTAAAAGATATCAGTATCAGACTCCCCACCAAGCAGTCTCCAATCACAAAATCCTCTCTCTCTCTCTCACACACACATGCACGCACACACACACAGAGGCTTCAAAGAGTAAGAAAGTTAGTTCAATAGTGATTAGTTCAGTGGTATGAAGAGAGGAAGAAGGATCAGAGTCAAACCAATCAGGAGTCAAATCAAAGAGGATCAGAAAAACACCAAAAGGCATAAAAAAACATACTATTCCCGTTCCTCCAAGCCGCTGAATCTTTTCTTCTGTCTTGGGAATGGGGAAAAAAAAAAGAGGGAGAAAAAAAAATAAATGAGCCTGAAAGGGGACAAATTCATTATAATCAGCATGTCACACTTATCAGCTGGTATTGGCAAAACATTAGCGGGGGAGTGAAGTATGTAAAATCCCTTTTCAGTAACAATGAAAGAGGAATCGGCACATGGTGGTAAATGGCTGTTTTTTTTTTTGCAAATTTGGAATCAGTAATACTAAGTGATCCTTTTCTGCCATGGATACAAATGATTTTAGCTCCTTCTTATACTAGGTAACTTAAGAGTAATGCACCTAAATATATTGTGACTTCTATATAGGGACATACCATGCGTAGTCAGGTCAGCCATGCAGTGGAGCCTGTCAAAGGATACAATCTACACCACTGCTGCTGCTGCTGCTGCTGCTGCTGCTGCTACTATTACTACTACTACTACCACCACTACCACCATTTTTAGTTGAGTGGAATGAGAAACAACTGTCCAAGTGTCTTTTAAAAGTATTATACATTCCTTTCAATCTCTTAGGACACTGCCCAGCTTATAACCCTTTTTTTAAACACATATGCTATGCTTAAGAGGCTCAGGACCACTGTTGTGGAGAAATCCCTACTCTGAAATAGTCAATCATATGAGACAAAAAGAGAAATAAAACGTACTCATTTACCCTGTGAACCCTGCACTTCCTCTCACAGGGCGCACACCATTGTGAAATGAGGAATTAATTTACTGGAAATTAAAGTACCAGAGATTCTACATTTAGAGTGTTTGTCATACAAATCTTGGAAGTCATACAGACATGGTGAACTGTCTATGAATATACACTGTACATAAGAACAAAAAAAACCCGGACCAAACAAACAAACAAAAAAAACAACCAAAGGGTGGTCTGATGTATTTAAAACTTATAAACTGAATTTAGACAGTAATTACAAACCCACAGTTAATAAAAACCTAAACATTTTTGCACATCTGGTATTTTACAATATCTAACTGGCCAGTTCATATACAGTGCCTGCCAAACATTATGAAGTATATTCATACTGAACGTTTAAAAAAAAATAAAATATGGAGGCTGTGCACCAAGAGACTTGCATGTCAAATGAGATGTTGTTGTTCGGTTTATTTCTGTGAAATACCAATGAGCAATAGGACCAGGTCAGTCAATGCAATGTGGAACAGAATGACATCAAGTGTAAAACTAGGGTATTTCCGATGACTGTCCTCCATCACTGTGAAGTAAATCAGGCAATAGGGAGTGTAGGCACTGAAATAGCTTAGCAAATCCTCACCGTGCACAGGAAGCAGAACCCAAGAAGAAAACTGTCCATGAAACAGTTTGGTTTATGGAAACTGATGGCTTTTATGACTGTGGTTTAATACACCTACATCCTTGGCAAAGCCTTATCAGAAGAAGACTGAGGAAATGAGTGAGGTTTGGTTTGCTCATTTGCAGCAGGATAATTGCCACGGCAAAAAGAGAAGGAGGAAATTAAAATCTCAAACTTGGCAGGGAAATGCTGAAATGCGTAGGAGACCAGACTTAGAAAGCAGTATGTCTGTCTACAAAGCTATATTTGCCCCAAACCAGCTTCTTCTCCAGAAAGAAGTCTAGAATATTCTAAAAGGAAAATGTACCTAAATTTCGAAGTTTATGGACAATATCTGATTCAAGGCCTTACTGATTTTTAAAAAAAGACCTATAATGATGTACAAACATTAAAGCAAAGGTGTGATCATACTAGCTTCATAGAGCATAGAACTCCATGAGACTAGACTGTTATTCTGACACTGATGGTATTCTGCATTCTGCAGATGAAACCCACTGGGACCACTGATGGCATCTGAACAATAGACATAGTTAATATCATCTTACAGAGCTGAATATTTTAAAGGTTTAATCACAGACAAGAGTATCTGTTCAGTATCTGTAGTTATGCAAAAAAAAAAAAAGGTTTTGTGAAAACCATCCGTTCACTCCAATACGGTTCCATGTCATTTCGTTTGGCTTTTTAATGGCCTTTCAAGGTCTCTGTAGAGTTGTCAGTGATTAGGAGAGATAAGGTGATGTGAAGTCAGACGTCAGCACAGGCAGAGTGCTGAGTCTGGAGCTGAGCTGTGGGATACAGGAATCTGGGTTAGGAAGTTCCCCAGATCACCCAGGCTGTTATCCCCTGTTTACTCAACTGTCATTCAAAACCAGACAGATACAGAGCCTAGGAATAGAGTCTGAATCAACCTAACATCGTCATCATCATCATCATCATCATCATCATCAACCACCATCATTACCATTTCTCCCTCTCTTTCTCCAGCTTCTCAAATTCCTAATCTCTCCTACGCTGATTTATTCTTAAACCAACTGTGAGTGTTAATCACTACGAAGTATGCATTATTTATATAGCTTTACTTATCTGGGACAAACAGAGATGGGATCCATACAAAGGATCACACACACACACACACCATCAGACTGCACTGTTAGTGGTCATTCAATGAATAGAGAGGAAAACACCTGAGTCAAGAAGACTAGTGCGAGACTAGCAAGCTCTGCTCAAAAGATTTATCCTTACAGGATGGTCAGCTAAATGCCTTTTCGGTTAAAGGCTAGGTTTTTTTTTTTTTCAAATTCAGATCAATCAACTGTTGAATTGCTCTGTTAAAAGCAAAGTACTCTTCAGGGTAAGCTTTGTCAGCGAACAGGTAATGGTCGAGCTGTAATTTATGGCTTTCAGTGTAATCTTATTGGAACAAAGCAAATAAAAATCAACGATCAGAAACACAAACCCCCTGAAAATAGAACAACCCTGTGCTGCTTTATGTAACTGGCTGGTCTGAAGATTGTAGATCAAAATTCTTAAGCACCCAATGGAGTTTTATAAAGCTTAAATTAATATTCATATGTCTGTATAATTGGTGATATCTAAAGAGTCATGATAACAGTCATTAAAACAAGTGCAAAAACTGGTTATGACTTCACGAAACAATAGTTACATACATGGGGCAGCTCATAAACATGAATACAGTATTTACCCCATTTTAGTAATCAATGCCAGAGCAGCAAAGTGGAAGCAGAAATCATGAGACTGATAGAATGGGGGAATGCCAAGTTGTCCAATGGACAGACAGCCCTTGTGCTGTGTCCTTACCTGTCAGCATCCGTCACCAGCGCCAGCCTCCCATAATCCCAGGCCACTTTTCGCAAGATGGAGAAGACAAAGAGAAGAACCTGTAAGAAGAGCAAGTGAGAGAGAGATTAGTTAAACATCAGGGGATTATGTGGCTACCTTTCTTTTTCTCCATTATCTCAGTGTCAATTATATCATTCAGATAAGCAAATTATGAAAAAAACAATAGGTAGGCCCTTTAACTGCTTGTAGGTGAATGCAGATCCATGGGGAAAAATCTGTTAAGAAAGAAATGTTACATTATGAGAACAATGGATAGTGTAAACCAAGAGATCCTTACTTCATTCCATCAAGTTCATGTGGTTTCGATCATCTGGACATATTTAAGAAGAAAGGACCTTCTGCACTAATTAACAATTGTTTGTTTAAATGTGTTTGTTTCAGGTGGGTCAGTGGGTCAGGCTAGGCTGCTAGCGAGCACGGACAGAGCGATGACTACCAAGGGAAAGCATACAGTGCATTTATGAAGGAGACCCCCCTCTCCCCTCCCCCCCCTCCCCGCTTTACAATCCACTCATGTGAATATCTCTATGGCGAGACTATCTAGGTCAATCCATTGTCCCAGTGGTCACACAGCAGTATGGATTTTTCCCCTCATACAGATATAAACAATGTCGTTGTGCTGGATTGTTGAAACTGGAGTTTTAATACCGTTCCCTAGTCTAATCTTTGCCATGAAACATACTCATCAGGACATAAAAAGTGATGTTGAGGTGAAACATCTCACTGTCTTCAAAACATTTAAACATAGGTTCAAGATCATCATATGAGAAGCTGGGTGTTTGACACATACCGCAGTCTGTGATAACTGAATTTAAAAATTCTAATGTTAGCTGGAAACAATGACAACACACAGGGTCAGTATCTGAATAAGGCATAATTACACTTCACTTGTTGGAACTAAAACATCAGGACAATGTGAATATTTCACACAACAAGTAGAAAAGACTGATTAATTGTGTATTTTCCATAATTCTATAAGCTTCATTCTGTAACCCCAGTAGATCCGTTACTTTCAGCTTTTGAAGCCTATTAAGGTTTTAGAGACAAATAGAAATGCAATGATCTGATTTCAGAGGCTTGCATTCTGACTGGCAATTAAATGACTTGCATGTTGATTTCAAAAAGAAAAGCTTGTTGAAATCTAACACATTTCCATATGGAAACCCAGCCATCGTAGCTAGCAGAATGCATCAATGCCCCGAAACAGAGGTAGTTTAAGAACAGTTAAAAAAAAAAAGGGGTGAGGTGGGGGGGGGGGGGGGGGGGGGGGTTATGTAAAAAGGTACTCACTAGGAAGCACATAAAATCGAGGGCAAGGACAGTGGGCACGCCTCCGAAGGGCAGGCCCTGCAGCACGGTGCTGCGGATGCGTGCGGAGTAGCAGTAGTCCTTGGAGGTGTTGCTGTAGGCCTCTTCTATCCTCATTGTCACAGTCTGAGAAATCTCTGAGCATGCTCACTGCCGCATCCTGCGTGAGAACCTGCATGGAACAGAGGGAAGGACGGAGAGCGGTTTCAATGAGCTGCCTGCTATTCCTGTTTGAAAGCATTAGGTTGCCAGGGCCTTGCCAAGATTCTTATTTTTTTAAGTGTCACAAGCTATGGGGCAAAAATGTGCTAAGTCATCTTTAGCTAGTAGCTGGACATCATGTTCACACATTAATTGATCCTTGATACCATCATCGGGCCTATATCACACTGAGTGAGGGGAGATATTAAACATTTGCTATATCATGACAAAAATTCAGTTTGACAGGGATTTCAAGCTCTTTCAGTCTTTTGATGACTAATGGCAATGCCAGTCCACAGAATCCTATATCTTCAATCTGGGCTATTGCTACACCTACACACAAGTGCTTTATGAACTGATGCAACAGTTTAAGTCCCTTGTGACTTGACAAAACACTTAATGCTACTCCACATTGCCAGTAAGGATGTTAGCCTTTCCAAAAAACTAACAGTTTTGGCTTCAATGTGACATTGATCTGATTTCTTTACATATGTGACATAAATGTGACATAATACACGCCTGATCTTTGTCCGAAGAACGTAACGTAAACACAGCATGACGCACAGCCCGAAACCTACATGAAGTACCCCAGATATTCTGCTGTGTCCTAGTGCAATACTGAGATCAGTGCTGTGGAAACATGATCCACCCCTTGGCACCATTTTAAGGGGCATTATCTCCACTTCACTAACAACGTGATTGGCCAAGACTCTCGCTATACCTCCTGGCTTTGAAAGAGAGTGAGAGGATGAGAGAGAGATAAAGGGAAAAATAAAGAGCATGACACAGAGAGAGAGAGAGAGAGAGAGAGAGAGAGAGAGAGAGAGAGAGAGAGAGAGAGAGAGAGAGAGACAAAGTGAAGGGGAAAGAGAGATGGTGGGTGGGCCGAAAGGAAACAACACAGACTGAAAAGAGGAAGCAGGAAGGGGGAAACAGAGGGTACAAGGTGTGGATAAGGCAAGAAGAGCAAGAGTAAACGAGACTTAAAGGGGAAAGAGAGAGAGAGAGAGAGAGAGAGAGAGAGAGAGAGAGAGAGAGAGAGAGAGAGAGAGAAAGAGCGCTTGGCTGCAGTCACACTGCGGCAGATGGCTATGCTAGACTGTGCTCTCCCACTGTCACAGTCAAGCCCCTCTCTCAGTGTACACAGGGCACAGAGGTCTGAATGGGCGAAACAGACTGAGGAGAGAGCCAGCTGCAAGTGCACACAGCCCTACAGGGTAATCTCAAACCTAATAGGAGGAAAACCAGGGGGTGTCCACAACAGGGTCTGTTACAGTTGCCACAGCAAACCATCCAAAAACAAAATCTAAAAAGACTTTGTAGCGTTAAGGAGTTACCCATGTTGATGAAATTTAATCTTTTGATTTCTCAGGTCTGACTTTGGTTGGGTCTGAACCAACACACACACAACATTTCGCTCAAAAAAGTCCAAAAGGATATTGCTGTAGGGCAAGAGAAGACAGCCAACAAGCCCCAGCTAGCCAGGCAAAGTGCAAGATACTCAGGAAAAAAAACAAGCAGCTCTGCTCTTATCCAGTCCATAAAAAGGACATGTCACTGGAAAATCCCCACTCTGCTCTCTTCAGAAGCATTTTAAAACCTCAAGATAAAAATAATCATTCTGAAATTACAACCAACGGAAAATAAGATATTAGCTGTTGGTTATTTATTAGGTGTTGGTTATTTGATAATAAGAAATAAGATGCTGGTTATTTGAATGAATGAATGAATGAATGAATGAATGAATGAATGAATGAAAAGAAAGAAAATTCACAGACTCCTTGATGTGGAGATGTGTCCCAGCAAGCTCTCGGGCACTGGTTAAGACAGAAAGGAAAATTAGAAGAGTACAGCAAAGTCTGTGAGAAAACCTTACTGGCATTCACAACAAAACCAAAACCTGAAATACTCAGCCAAAGCTCTCCTGGAGCAAACTCAAGAACAAACAGGTAAATGTTCCTGAGTGGTAAAAAAAAAGGAGCCCTTCCTAAGCAAAGCAAACTTGCTAGAGATTTCGCCCTCGTTCAGATTTTTAAATGCTTCCGAAACTACTTCCTTTAAATCTGTAGTCAAGAGGCATGATTCACATTAAATAGCTGTAGTTCAGTTCTGAATGTGAAACACACATTCATGGATAGAGACAGATTTTTGCCTACAAAATAATTCATCCTTGGGTGACCTGCAGATAAGTGTTACAAAATCCTGAGGGTGAAAAAAAAAACAAAAAAACATGACACAGCAAAATGTAAAACAGGTTCAGTAGGGCATAGAAACTGTGCTCATGCCCTGTATCTTCACATTTAAACGCATGCTGACAATGACAGCATCTACATCCATTTCCTAACATTAACACACAGATTAATCAAAAATATCAAACTGGGAGAACAATACACCTGCTTTATGTTATGAGAATTAACATGATCATGCAGACAAAATTCAGTTTGTTGTTTGTGTCGTGGCATTTCCAGGAAATAAGATCCTGATCGCTGATTGTGTACCAGAGCATTTGACTTGAGTGGACTTCTTTATATCATTGTATTGTAAATCTAGAAGACACTTCTTTCATTGTGCCCTCTCGGGAATGGATATATGGTTGTTCTGCTGTCTCCAGAGCAGTCAGTCTGACGCAGTTTTGACCGGAACCTTTAGAGTTTGTTTGGATAGGAACTTTAGAGTAACCGTATTTGAAAGGCAGCCAATAGGAATTTCAGTGTATGTCTCCACATAGGACCAGAAGCATTACCAATATGCCTGTCCTTAACCATAGCCATTGTATAGCATAGTCAAATAAATATCTTGGGTTGCTTCCACCCTCTTTTTTTTTTTTTTTTTTTTTGTCATTGCCCCAGTTTCAGCTCTAAATGCAAAAAAATGCAATAGCATGGGTTTTTTTTTTTTCTGCTCTAGATGTGTCTCGGGAGGGAAAGATCAGAGAGAGCAACAGTCGGGGGGAAGGGGGGGGTGAAGGAGAGAGTGGGGAGAGCAGAAAAGGGAGAGAGACAGAGAAGAAGGATGTGGCTGATGTTGGATAGGAGAGAACTGTGTCTAAGCTATAGAAATGTTTTATTCAAAAGATCTTTCCCGCTACAAAAGACGCAGGACTTCACAAAGGAAATGTGGATTTGGTGAAAGGCAATGCGAGAGGGAGGAAAAGCTCCCTACGCTCAAAATGGACGCAAGAACACCGTTATTCCACTCAACCGGCCATAAATAAATATCTAATCTCTATTCTCACCATATTACTACAGCTATCATGACCGTTTTTTGGTATTACAATACAAATGTGTACACAAGTGGCACATATCCTTTCCTTTAAACAAAGGCGTGACATTAAGTCCCACAAAAACCCTCACTTGAAAGTTCAGGGAGTTCAGAATCAGATATGACACATGAAGTTTCCCGCTTTTAACTTTTCTGGTCAAATACACTAATCATGTGTCATGACTGACGTGGGCATTAGCGGGTTAATCTAATTTAACGACACGGGCTGCATGGAACTGTTTACACAAAGTGACTTAAATAATGAGGGACCATGGTTATGCATTGTTTTATTTAGCTTGCTTGATGAAAAGCCTGTGGTCGGTCTTATGAGTCCAAATGTAATTATGAACCATCCTGCTAAGTCCATGTGAGAAGTAATTTCAGCACAGTTAAACAGTCTTCCAGCCACATTCTTCCAAATCATGACAGGAAGGATCTCATTAAAAGACAGAAAACCCTGAATGTGTGTCTCTAATGCATCAGAACTATAGCACAGAAGTGAACTGGATAATTTAGTGTGCTGGAACTCCAGTTACGTTGTAATTATATAATATAGAGTTATTGGAAGTACTATGAATCATACATTAATATTTCTGCAGAATTTGCAATATAACCGCGCGGAAAATCCACCAGTGTTCTATTGCACTACAAAAGGGATGAAGGAATATCTTCTGTCCATGTGGGCTTCATTTGATTTAATAGGTGTATGAATGGAGGAGAAGTTGGGGGGGGGGGGGGGGGGGTGAGGGGAAAGGGCAGAGATGAGGCTCTACAAAAAGATAATGAAATGAGATGTGGGGGGGGGGGGAAACCAAAAATGAGAGAGTATGTAAAAATAATAGGGTAGGTAAAAGAGAGAAGCGAGTATCGATTATTCTGCTTTAGTTTTGTATTGTCTCAGCACAGCACTTCCACAAGACTCCCAAAATTTGCCACAGGCCTTTGTTCTCCCATATAAAAAGAGAGGGAGAGAGAGAGAGAGAGAGAGAGAGAGAGGGAGGGAGAGAGAGAAAGGACATAGCCAAAAAAGCTTGAGTCAAGTATGGAGACTGTTCCAAATACTCTTATACATCTCATGGCAGCACAAACAAGGGCTAAACAGATCATTTCTCCAGAATATTCTGTTGAATCACAGCAAGCCCTCCTGATAGACAGTATAAAGATTTTCCCATTTGAAGTTTTGTTTGCTATATATTTTCTTACCTAAAAAGACAGATTCTGCCAAACATTTCTATCATCTGAATTATTTTAATACAGTTTTTGCACTTTCATATTCAGATTAGCCTGCAACTGTTTCATAAGCACAGAACTTAAATTATTTCCTCAAGAAGTTTACTGGACGTTGGTTGTTGAGGTACATTAATCTATGACATGCAGTGTGGACAAGCGTCAGATTAAATATCTTTCTCAGAGGATATGAAAAGGTAGTGCTGTATGGCACATTGACAGCTGGTTATAAATCCTGTAGCAGGCTGCTGGCCATTAAGAACCTATTAAAAAGAAGAGCAATTTCAGAGCCAGGGACTCTCCTGTTGACAGGCTCCATGAGCGAAGCAGTATACAGAGATCATTCTTCACAGAGAAATCTCTGTCCCATAATGCCGCAGGAGATATACGGCTTCAAACAAACAGGGGATATTGCTTTTATTGCTATTAATCACATCATGGACCAGATTCAAAGAACTATGCACACAATAAAGAGATTCATATTTAACAAAAACAATATGAAACTGTCACTGATGGAAAAAAAAAACCTGAGGTCAAGTTACGCTGATGCATTTGACCAGGCCCGTATAATGAGTACAATAACTGAAAAAGACAAAGAAAAGAAAATGGAAAAAGTCTAAAGGATCCGTCCTTTCTGGGTCTTATGTAAGCTTCTGTAACCTTTTCATCATTGTCCTCTCCTTTTTTATTTACCCAGGATTTGTTCATCCGCTGTAGGTCTAAGAGTGAACAAAGTAGGAATGCATAAATAGGGGAGTGCTGCTGGTCTGTACATCACTTTGAAACATTTCTCAGGATTCCAACAGGCAATGTATAGGGTGCCCCATATAGATCTAACACATTTCTACAGTTGCAATTGACATCTGTGCTCCCCTGGTTTTCTTCTCGAGTCACTTACGTGAGGTTTTTCTATGGGAAAGAGATTCTTAGATAACACAGAACCTAGAGCGAGAGTCTGCTTTGAGAGGGTAGGAGTCTATTTTAACAAAGGTACCGTCAGCACATAAAGAACCAGTAAATATCATAAAAATCAGGGTGGCACCTGAAAAACTCTTGCTGATAAACCTGTTTACACCTGGCATCATGACTCACATCTGGTGATGTCGAGAAATAATCTTCCTTACAAAAGTTCATCCCACTTCTTCACCTCCCGTTGTGTAACAGTAAATCAGGATGAAGCACAACTCATTATTTTCCAGCGACTTCAATATCTTATCTATGGCTAGTTCCATGTTTTGTTCATGGTAAATATAGAAGTAGTCTAACAAACACCACACCATGGCATGGATGGGATATTAAACTTGTCTTTAAAAAAAGTAGATCATTGAGTATGTATCTCTCCAGCCAAGAGAGAAGGCTAAAATATGTGCCGTCAATAAGCCCCGAACACTTAAAACTTCCTCACATTGATTTGAAAAATTAAGAGATTTCCATAATATCTGTGTTCTCAGTCAAAACATCTGCTAAAATCTTGTGAGACAAAACATTATGTTTACTTTTGAGAGATCGAGTTTATCTTGATGTTTGTTTACAGTTAAATTAAGCAGCAGACTCACCCATCCATTCAGGAGATGAGATTTACCCTGTCAACAGTGGTTCGGAGCTATGCAACACAAGTCTGCGTGACGCAGTTGACGAATAACATATCAAATGGCAACACTGACAGTTTAACACAGCTAGTCTCTGGTGTCAGTGTGACGGCGTGCAGGGAATCATGCGCCTGCATACGCATTCACGCACCAAGCATTTCAGTTCACTTACTGGTGGAGAGGGTGGTTATCTTAGTCAAACAGACACGCAGTGGCCAATGAGGATCAGGAAAAGAGATATGAAATTGGTCCTTATGCTCCTCCAAAACAGTGCATATAATCTACAAATGCTAGTGTAAACAATGTGGAAAAAAAAAATAAAACACTGACTTTTCAAAGAGCTCATATTTTCCTGAGCAGTTTTATGTCTTCTGGTGTGTCATCCTTTACGCATAAAAATAGATAACTGACAACATCAAATGAGTCTTACAATAATAATTCACATCTTGCACAGAAAGCCCATCTACTTATATATTACTAATATAATTGACATTAATTAATATTACTAATATTAATATCAACATTGTCAAAATGGTTTGGGGAAATGACAAACCACATACCCCTCCATATCACTTAAACCCTGTGAAAAATGCTGTAGGGGGCTGTTTTACTGAAGAGGCACCTGTTACTGTGAACAGTTGCTCAGCTGGACATTTAAACAACTCCCTTGCTCTCCGGCCACTAGCTGAGAATAAACCGTGTTCTTATCTACCCTTATTAGCCAGTAAAGATTTAACCTCATGCAATCACTCTCCGAATGAATGTCAAACTTTCAGTCTACTCACCACGTAGGTAGAAACCAACTATTAAATTGGCTCTAAAGGTTAAGCATGGTGAGGAAAAGATATGACTGTGACTTCCAAGGGTGGAGAGGATTACAGTGATCAGACAAAGGAATAGATTCTATCATTAGAATTACGCAAGAGGCATTTTGAAACATCTACTGAACAGAACTCTGAGTAAATCAAAGATTTACATACTCTGGCAGTATGACTGTGCGAACAGTCAATCACTGGAACTCAGCCAGATTATAAGGCAGTTGAGGGCACAGCATGCAGACACAGGGGAAAATGAAGAAGCATTTCGCCATTCTACATTTTGTTGCATTCAGTTATTTCTATATTCAATTATGTCAACTTGATGATAGCGAGATGAAGTGGAACCTAATGCACTCATAAATCTGTAAGTAGATAAATCTTTCCTCAGACTGGAAACAAATTCAGTGCATTTCAAGAGTGTGTTAAGCTATCCCCTTTACAGTGTGATAAATTCCAAATAGAGTAAAAGAGAGAGAGAGAGAGAGAGAGAGAGAGTGAGAGAGAGAGAGAGAGAGAGAGAGATGAAGTCAGATTCGGTCATTATAAAACGGACAAGGGCGTAATTGCTCGAAGTAAACAAGCCAGCCCTGCTTTCTGACACTTGTTCACAGTAGTTATCTTTAAATTACACACACAGGCGCATGTTAACGAGGGGTAACCACGGCCGTCGCGGCTCAATGATTCAGGCCCGACAGCTATCAAAGTGTGTCCCACCCTAAGAGAACACCAAGTTCAGTGCTGACAGCAAGCAAATATACAATCTAGGCTCCTTCAAAAACGAGGTTAAGATGGGGTTTCCATAAGATGAGCTAATTCTCCGCATTAAAGTTATGTTTGCCACACATAAAACACTGTCACATTCATGACCTCTGTTCTTATGGCGTGGTGGAATAAGGTTCACTGTAGCTTGCTACCACAGCAAAGGATGCTGAGCTTCTCTGAGCCGTGCCAGAATAGAATGTTTGACCTTATTCATAAAGTTCTGAGAAAACGCTAAGAGAAAGACAGTCTGTGGTGCTAACATAGCAATCTATTGTGAAACACTGAAGTCCTGTTTGTCTCTTTACGGTATCCTCTTTCCAACCACGCATTTGACTGGCAACCAGGATTTTCGATTCTTCATATTCTAATTGTCTAGGAATAAGTAAACTATGGGAATTTAGGGGGAAATCGCAGAATATCATTAGCAGCGGTCGATCAGAAAATATCTTTATTGAGGTTTTCAGTCTTAGGAAGGCAGCGGCAGCATGCCGTAAGCTGTACTGCAACTGGGCGTTCTTCACGCCGTATATCCACAGACACAGCCCACAAATGTGGTTCACGCATATCGGAGCGAAGCAATTTCACATAGCGGTGTCAATAAATAACAAGTACAACAAACAGTCCCGTCCGAGAGAAGGGTACAGCCGCCACTAAGACAATGTGTATCACAGTGATCCTGTTGAAACAAAATTAGCTGTCCTCTAACTGGACCCCGCAGTGCTGCGTTTTTCAATGCAGAGTCTCGGAGCCCGTTACACAATAGCACTGTGTTATAAATAGACAGTTTTGTTTAAAATGCCAATGGCGTCAAAGCATTTGTCAGTTTATTGGATCTTCGTTTCTTATTAAATGTGTAACTGAGGGCAAGGATAATTAATCTCTGAAGTTAGAGGCTTGACAGGCCCACACACAATGGTAATGATTCAATTTTGCAATGATCAATGCTGCGCCAGTATTTTCAAATGATCACTCAAACGCGCTTGAATACAGATTCATTTTACCACTATTTTGTTTCGGCTGGCCGACATGAAGAACTTTTGTTTTACCTTTCGATCCAACTGGATTTTCCGTTTGCGTATTCCTTTGCTCCAATGACAATATCCCAAACGAGATAAATCCTCACAAATCCACCACAGCGGTGATGAGGTTTGGAAGCCAAATCACCATCCTCGTCAGAAGACGCGCATTCTTGTACTCTGTTGTTCGTGTTTAATCAAGGACCACACTTTATCTGCTTGTTTAAGAAATCCGGGTGATGACTGCGTTTGAAGCTAGGGCGTTTAGCGACTAAGTGAGTAGCCTATGTGCGCTAGAGGGAAAATACCGAGGACGCTCAAGGAATATAAATACCGGCTATTGGAAGCTTAACATATTCACCACTGTGAAGCCAACAAGAGTGACGTCGTCGCCCAAACTGGGAGCCGGGAGACTCTTTCAAAGCTGTAGCCAACGACTTAAAATATTCAAGAATCGTTTCAAATTGCACCGTAATTTTCACTGCTGATTTAAAGTTTGCCTTTTTAAATTAATGAAATTAAAATCTTAGGGCTTCATTAATCCTGCTACACCTAATAAATACTCCTAACCAATAAATAAAACGCATAACATTTACAACGAATGTATTCTGCACACTGCAGTTCACAATAACAGTCCTTTTCTTGATTGCATAGTGCATTTTTTTTTTTTGGTAATTTTATTTTTATGTCATATTCATATTCTGAGAAGTAACAGAATTTATAAACAATACTTTTAGTCTGAATATTCGTGACATTCAAGTCTTCTCATTGTTGATAACTTAAAAACTGTTAGTAAGTTCTCAATAAATATCTATAGGAGATGTTATACATTGCATAATCTGTTGCTTTTCCCATAAGATTTAAAACTGTAAGCATATGCATTCATTTTTAGATCAGATAGATTTATGACACAACAGTTGAAGGGTATTCGCAGGATTGTCCAAAGTGGTTTCAGGATAAAAGAGCTTGTTTTTTTCGACACTGTAGTTTTATATTGTTATTTTGCCATGGGGTGTATTTCGGTAAGATCAGCACAGATATGGAGTATCATGGAATGACAGTAGGTTTAATACTCTAAACTCATGCTGATCTTGAATGCTCAATATTTTTTCCATATGTGCCAATTTGCTAACTCTTGTGGTGCTTCCTTTAAACCAAATTAACTTACACATTTTACTACCCTTCCATGATATATAATGTCTCCGCTATGACAAAAAGTGCTACAATTTACCGGTATTGTTTCAGCTTTTCTGGCTAATTTTACATTTATTTACACCATCAGTAGCGTTGACCTCCAAAGCAAAAACTATTATTTTGCAAAAACCAAGTGTTGAAAACCGCTGATAATCGCTCATGTGATGACTATGATTGCTTATTGTTGCTGAATTCACAGAGTCAGTACGAAGGCGAGGAATCCGACTTCGGGGCTATCGGCTTTGCACTGTGTAGCATACAGCATATGCAATAGCGTCAAGAGGAAGCTTCTCAAAGCCACCGTCATTGTCTTGGCATACGAAATAAAATTCAAATACTCGCAACACATTTTACTAAACTTCAGTTTCTCATCCCATTAATGTAGAAAATTCAACAATTTACCGATTACAGATAACTTCAAAATGGTAATACTTATACGCATATTCAGAAGTATACGTAAAAAAAAATATTTAAAAAGAAAAACTCTTTTATTTTTAAGCACTATAATTATTAATCTGAGCCAGAAATATAGAGCCAATTTAATTTCTTACCGATATGCGATACTGCTCAGAAAGTGAAAGCCATAAGCGCCTGTCACAACTTAGACTTGGTTCAAAAACTGCAGTTTACACATACAAGTGTTTAATTATTTTATGTATATAAAAAAAAATACATGCATCTGAATAGGTTGAAAGATACAGTAGTACCGTCAAATACCATCAAGTAAGAAGATATTTTAATAAGCATTAGATTATGCGTGTATGTATGTATATATATATATGTGTGTGTGTGTGTGTGTGTGTGTATTTGTGCTCTACAACTGGGTTATTTGAATTATTATTTTGTTGTTTTTGACTGTTATCTAGTTCTTCTTTAACTTTTGTGACTATTGCACTGGACCTTTTGACTATCACAGCATTATTGTCCTGTATTTATTAACTGTAGATATCATTGAATTAATGTGATTGTTATTTTTGCCAGCCTGTCTACATCAAATAGGATAACAGACAATGTAAATCTAGTTTATATGGTGACATTAAAAAACTCATTTTTAATGTCACCATACAGCTTAAATTGTTTTTTTTTGTTTTTTTTTACATATTGTACTCTTCATGTTTTACTCCAAACTCAGGAAACCAAACATTCACCATATCTTACCCCCGGTACCATTTAACGAAACCATTAAAACCATTTAATCAAGATGTTTGCAGCAGTCTGGGGCCTGGTAAAAACCTTTTAGGATGCCACTCCCTCCTGTTTGCTTGGAGAAGCTATGGTACTGCATAAAAGCAAGTAGCACATCCCATAAAGTATTCTTGGCTGGTGACTCACTGGGTTGTTCATCCTTGTCTGAACTGCCAACAAATATGGTACCAAGATGATGCATTTTAGCGGTAAGAGAAGCCTTTACAGTGGACCAACACCATGCTAGTTTTAGGCACACACTATCAACTAGCATGGTAGTGTGTGGGTCTAACACTGAGGTAGTTTGGTATTACTTAGTAGAGATTAAGACAATACTAGACTTTATGGATCAAATCCACCTTCAAACTGTAGTAAGAATCAAAAATGTCATTCAGAAGTACTAGGGGATTGTAGTGCATTTCTCAAAAAATCATGAAGTATCAGCACATAATGATATCAACAGTGATCTTTGAGAGAAACATCAGTCACTTTCCATTTTAATTCTCACTTTTATTTTTTTCCATTAATCATTAAAAGAATTAAAAGACAGTACATCTTGCCTCAATTCCTTTATTCGGAAGCAGATGGCGGCAGTGTCTGCTCTAAACATTTGTGTACCCTTTGCTAATATGTCTCTTCACAACATCATTCAAATGCACAGAAGTCAACATGTAACTCAACATTAAACATGTTTTTAGAGTCACTGTCAACTGTTAAAATCTCTCAGGAAACACTAATAATTAAAGCAACGTGGTTACAGGTCCATATCATTCAAGGGGGAAAAAATTACAATTGTACTTATTCACAAACTGTTCACTGTGACTCGTAATATATTACAAAAACTGTACAGCAAGAATAAAAACAGCATTTGGGAGGGTCTGATTGAGCCGTTTATTTTTTATCAGCCATGTGGCACCTTCACTAAATCAATTTCTGGGCGACATAAACAAAAAAACTCTTTTCAAACATCCTCTCTCCATCAGTATGGCTAGTTCCCTGCATATAACATGTACAAAATTACTAACATTTCTCAATAATGATGAAAGTGTGTATTCTATAAAATGTAAAAATAAACAGCTTAACATTATTGATAACATTTTTATAAAACCAAAAAAATATCAATCCGACCCCGTATTCAAAAAACAAATAACACCATCAACAACCCAAGTCCATCTCTGTGATTAGGTTGGGTAGTCAGGTTATTTCTTCTTGCCCTTGGTGGAACTTGCCAAAAGGGCGGGGTCTATCTGATCGGGAGTCAGTCCTCGGATGGAGAAAAGACGGGCGGCGCGCTCCTGCAGCGTTCCTCCACACTTCATCCCTCGCTCCATCAGTTCTCTCTTCAGTCTGTCCAGACCCAACGCCTCCAGCTCCTCCACCGTCCTCACTGCCTGCAGGTCCAAAGGCCCATCATCCTGCCGAGAGATTCACATCATGCCACCAGTTAGGCTATTTATTCTATTTATTTAAGTAAATAGCGAAGAATTTTAATGAATCTTAAATATAAGACCTATTACATATGATCTATAATGATCTATTATGAATAGTGTATATTCAATTATTTAAACAAGCCACAGCATTTATTAGGCTGAGCTCACAATGAAAAAGGAATGGCTCACCATTGGTTGTGGTGGCTGTTTATCTTTGCTCTCCACTGGAGGGCAGTCTGTCTCCCTCATGCTGGTCTCTGTTTGGGTGGGTTCGCCTCTCTCTTCAGCATTACCAGTGCTCTGCGTAATTTCCTCAGCGTTGGGCCGCCTTTCTGTCTTGTCCTCGTTTTCCTGCTTTTCCCGTACATCGTTCTCATGGTGGTCTTTGGGAGAGCTGGAGCCTGAGCTGGATGAAGAGCTGGTACAAGGCTTCTCCTCCTGGGACTCTGCCCTGTCTGGACCAGTGGATGTGGAGTATGCTGCTACAGCTCCCCCTGAACTGCAGGATGCAGATGAGGAGGGCGAGTTCTCTCCTTCACTTTCATCACTGCTTTCCTCTGAGCTGGCCACATCATCAAGCCCTTCAATACCGGTCCTGTGGGATTAATAAAGGATATTTGGATGAGTCTATACCGAGTTACTCTGCCTTGATTGAGAGATATATGACAGAAAGATATGCCACACCCACCAAAAGCATTTCTTCTTTCCATATTTCGCCTCTTTGTTTACATTTGGCCGTTTTCGGCTGGGACCTTCATCAGCTTTAACCAGTCCACTTGAAGAAGCTTGCATGCCTGAAAGATGAAGATTACATGTTTTCCGAATATGCCAATCATTGCTCCATCAAAACAAACTGTATTCTAGAAGTACTTACACAATGATTATAGATATGGAATCACCTTACATAGACTTACATCTAACAACCTGCTTCAAAGTGAAAATTTGAGTACAACAGGTACTTATTCGTTTCTATCGCCATACTGCACAACACAATGGAGCGGATGGACACCAACCTTTCAGGACGGAATCTTCCAGACGTTCAGACAGGTCGTGACATTGCTGCTCGTAGTCTGTGTCAGTGAAGTAATGTTTAGGCTCCGCCAGCTTCCTCTGCAGCTTCTCCAGACGCCGCTGCTCCTTCTCCGCTTCGCGATCCGACTGTTTCTTCAGCCACTCTGCCATTCTAAAAAAAAAAAAAAAAAAACAGCATTAGGTTTCAGTGGAGGCAGCTACACATACAAACACAAGCACTCGGTCAGACGAGAGCCATAGATAAATCAAAACTGGATTTATTCAAAGTAAAAACACACAAGTTGGATTGACATAAAGGGAATAACCACATTTTTCATGATGAACAGAATAAAACTCACTCTTTCTCGTGGTTGACATCTCGGAGTCTTCTCCCACTCAGGTCTCTGCATGCTTCACGATTGGTGGTCTTCTCTATCTGAGCCCCAAGAGCTCTCAGCATGGAGCCAAAGCCTGTCATACAAGCACAGAGTAGGAAGATAGTGTGAGCAAGACGCTCTTGTATGCTTGTAAAACACATTACCCTTAAAACTAATGACCAACAATTCTATTACGCTACAACAAAGAATCAGAAAAATTAACTTCTCAGCTGGCTTATTTCATCTACCTCCTTTTCCACCACACAGGCGATGCTCCACACGGTACACCGCTCCGGTTTTGAGTTCATCGTCTTGTCCCGATATGCGGCCATTGTTCTTCACATAGCAATCATCCGACGGGATACCCTGTTGAATAGAAAACAAGTTTGACACACAATGGCATCAAAAAATACACAGAACGTTAGCATGTGTTGATAACTATAACCAAACAAAACGTCCTTCGGTGAGCAAACAGATTAGCTTAGCAAATAAAGTTTCTGATCTAAAACATGTTGCGAAACAATTTTCAAATTATAACATAATTATGTCCTGTAGTACTCACCTCTTTAGAAGAAAGAACCGCGATCAAATCACGGACGGACGAGCCGGGGGAAAAACTCAAATTGATAAATCGCTGCGAAGGAGAAATGACAAAGAGTTCCATGTTGCCTCAGTTCTTCTATTTTCCAGTAACTACGAACTGCAAATGTAGCCAACTTGATGACGTTACATACGTCACTACGGATATAGCGGAAGCAAAGCAGAGTCTTGAGATTTAACTACTTTAATACATTGTAAAACAAGTCACTGTAAATAAATAACACATTTTTTATATAAAATACAAACCTTTTTCTATCTTCTACTCTTCTATTATCCTAAAACCAAATAATTTGGCACTTTCTATTCTTTCCCGTCCCGTCATTTTACGTAACACTGTAATTTCCCAGAATGCTGCACTCTACTCCGATTATCAAGATGGCTACCTTGTGCAAGGTTGTGCACAACGTGAGAAGCAGAACATCTCTATCTTCTCTGAATACAGTTTTTGGTCGTAAGGCATTTTACACCACTGATGTTAGTGATCTGTCTGGGGGAGACGCCGGTAAGGAAAGTAGCACACCTGCTCCTGAGAAACCAAAAGGTGGTTTTGCTGCCGCTTACGAGCTACACTCAGATATTCAACAGAAGCAGCACAGTAAAGATGTCCGAACAGGGTCTTCGAGGGACGAAAAGTCTTTCGCATCTTTGTTGCGACACTCTCCTTTGATGCAGATGGGTCCTGCTAAGGACAAAATTGTCATTGGCAAGATATTTCACGTTGTCAAGGACGATCTGTACATTGACTTTGGAGCTAAGTTCCACTGTGTCTGCAAACGCCCGTCCGTCGACGGTGACAAGTACCAGAGGGGAGGTAGAGTCAGACTCCGGTTGGTAGACCTGGAACTGACCTCTCGTTTTCTTGGGGCAACCACCGACACGACCCTTTTGGAAGCTGAGGCTGTTCTTCTCGGACTGAGCGAAATCAAAGATCAAAAGCCGAAAGAGTGATTAACGTGGTGTCTAGGGACTTCATCTGCATTGGGATCAAATGTGACATTGACTTGACCAATGCATTTCCTTAATTTTTATTGTCTGCTATCTAGACTTTATGTTCATCTTGGACGCTACTGTATAGTGAAGAGAATACGGAATTGTTAATAAGTTTGTCTATGTGCAGTGCCACATGAACAATAAATTATGCAATAAATGACACGGTAGAGAAAACGGATTAAGTCAACTTTATTCTGTTTACTGCCCAAATCACTGATGAAAATACACAGTTGTGTACAGTATTGAGTGACCTATCAGAGCTTTAAAGTCATAACCATCTCGCTCATAGATTATTCGTTACCTTGAACATTTCAGTGTTGCGGTGTTTGTATTTAAATAATAGCAACCACCGATTAAACAGTATTTTTATTTTTGCTATTTTTATATCTTAAGAAACCATGTCCTCCACAACTAACGTATTAAACTGGTGGTGTTACGTTCTGAATAACACAAGCGATCAGTTCCATTTATATTAGAGATATGAAGGTAGTCAGATTGATTCTCAACATTTTTGCAAAATACTTTGCTACATTCTCTATGCAGCAGTGTGCATGCAAATTTATATTTAGGGAAAGATGTAATGTACCGATTACAATTTAGATGTGAGAGCATAGTCATATTCATGCTGTAACCTGCAGAATAAATAGTTTTATATAAGTAGACTCTAAATTTATTACAGCAATGTATCACATACTTATTGCATAGTAATCCTTCAAGTTATTAGCAGAGGCAAGTGAAAGTTTTTGAACCAGTTGAAGAGAAAGAAAAGGCATAACAGTAAGGCAGTTTGTGCTGGACTGACCAGGCACCTTTGGAATTAAATGAAAGTGAAGTGAGCTGAAATAGTACGAGGTTTGAAAGGGTGCACAGTTGCTATGGAGGCACGTCTCATGGACCGAGTCACCACCTTTTCCACGGTGTGACACTTCATCCACACATGGTCATATACAGCCACTGTGTGAAAAACAAGAGGAAAATAAGCCTTTTATTTACAAAAAGTTTTCACAACTGGAATGTATGATAGGTATATCAATGAATAATAATTATTTCTTCACATTTTAAGGGTGTTGCTTTACTACACAGAGTGGTTTACCCTTCTGTTTATAAAGCAAAGGAAGTAGTTACATAAAGCAATGATCACTGGTCACCACTTTTGAGAGCAGTGCAACTGTACTCTGAAAGAACAGAGAGCCGTCACCTCAGTGATATTCATTTCTATAACACCTGTCCCCTCCTGGTCCAGCTCTCGGAAAGCTTCTATAATGGGAAAAGGAGATAAAAAGTAATGCTTAGAATGGCTAAATATATGCCAGAATATTGTAGAAATATTACAGAGGAAGTAGTGCAATGGTCACATACTGAACATGGCCTCCAGCTTCACTAAGCAGCAGACAAAGTTGTCAAAATCAATGGTGTCCTTTTCAGCATATCGGGCCACAAGTATCTGATTCAGCTTGTTGTTGAGCTTGAATCCTGAAATGTAAAAAAAAAAAGTAAAATATGGAAAAAGGAAGATAGCTCTTGAGGCCTTTAGAAATAACTTAGAAGAGACAAGAAATGTTACAGAGCTCATTAAGCCAACCTGAAAACTATTTTATTCACTCTAACATTATCCAAGAAAAGATTTCAACATTGTTTACTTGTGGGTCAAATACTCTTATGTGCAATATTTCATTTGTGAAGGATGACCTTGCGTCACAGAATAAGAGGCAGGACAGGTGCTGTGCGATACCAAAGAGTGTAGGTTTTATGTTTTTTCACACGGTGAGTCTTCAAAGGGTGTCCCAAACCAGCCAGCAACAAGTGCCACCAATCCAAAAAGACAATAAAAAAAAACTGTTTCCCTCAAAAATGAAAATAATAATAATAACAATAATCAATACAAAAAGAAACAAAGTCTCCACTATTTGCAGATTTCCAAAACTTTTCCAATTACTAGGTTCAAAAGCTCAATTTAAATTTAAGTTCAGCTCTCCTCTCCTCTCACCCCCCTGGTGAACTGCCCTAGAGTTTTTAGGTTGGGGGGAGAAACCATTTCTAATTGAACAAAAATTAACTTCGAACACACAAAAAGAGAAAGAAAAAGAAACATTCAGACACAATCATTTACAATAATTTAAAATTACAATAATTTACATTAATAACCAATACCAAATAGTACTCAATTAGGAATTTACACGTTGATATTTTAAAATGCCTAGTTCCATGATTTCTTACACAACTTTAAAATCCCCCCATATTTTCCATAACTGAGACAGTCCGCGGGAATGACATCATATCCCTGAAACTACAAATATCCCAGCAACACTGCAGTCGGGCCTTTCACGTGACAACCAATGGCCGCATCTACACCGTAAGGATTTGACCAGGTGTGCAACGATAGAATTCAAATAAAACTTCCTAACTGTCTAGTTGGCCACCCTAAATGTCAGAAAAGCGATTACTGTAGTCTGTAGTTATGTTTTCCATTGCAATTCCTGTTTGCTACCATTAGTCGGTAAGCTGCAAGTGTACATGAATAATAAATGTTGTTTTTTTTTGTTTGTTTACACCAAGTATTATGCCATTTATTGCCTTTAGCCTGGAACGGGCCATAGCTCCGTTACATCATTGTTTACATTCATATTTCAGTGGAAGTGTGATTATAATAACATAGACAAACAAGAAAGTCTGTGAAAGTCTGTGTTCTGACTGGTGCTGTACAACATCAAATGTACAGCAGGTGGACAATTGCATGTGTAACAGACATGTAGTTGGATTTGCCGTACATGTGCCAGTCAAAATTTGACACACAATGGTGCACAGCAGGTTTACCTGCAGATTCCAAAGCCAGACGCATCTCATAGGCACTCATGGAGCCCGACTTGTCCAAATCGAACTGTCTGAAAATTCCCTGGAAAACAAGGAAAAGATGGCTCTTTATCCTGAATAAGGCACTAAACCCAGTTGTTTAGTATTAGATGGAGAGTAAGTACAGCTGTTTAATACACTTACCAACCACTTTCTAATCTTGTTCCACAGGATCTGAAATTCAACCATTCCAAGCCGAGCACTGCCATCTTTCTGATTACGTTTCAGTCGAGGAGGATTACAATTACATATACAATTGGTGTGTACGCTTGCATAAAAATACATTTTGAAGTTGAAGTTAAATGGTAACAGTTGCATTCCATAACCTAATATTTCTATCTCTAAATAAGGATTGTACAGTGAAGCTTAACCGTAGGATAATATTTACGGAATATCTGTGCTGTCCATGGGCAGAAAAAACAGACAGGCAATGTCTTTAACAGACACTTTCAGTTATTTGTGTTGACATTTAATTGTTAGAGGTTGGGGGGCGCTAAATGAGGTCACCTATACTTTAGTTGATGGTTACAGAACAAGTGGAGATACAATTCTCTGGTACTGAGAAAAGTTCCAAAACCCCCAGTATCGCTAACAGCATTGTACCATAGAACACTGGATAATTCTGTGAGCTCTGAACATCGTGAGAAAGGATACATCCATAAGGCTGACCATGCATCTGCATGACTCCATACTAAACCCATCAGTCTTCAAGTCCTTGTCTGTGAAGACAGTGACAGAAATATCAGACACAAAATCTTAATCGTCACACGGCCCGAACTGACAAGGAATGCAGGGAACAGCCAATAAGCACCACTTACGTTTAGACACCACTCTGTTTAGAATGGTCCTGAGTTCACGAACTGAAATCTCCATGTCCTGACAGGGAACAGATTACTCTCATTAGAGGGACACAGGCACTATGACTGATCATGACAAACGGCAAAGGAGTAAACAGTAAACAGACCTACCTCTCCAGATAACTGTGCAAACATTGCCCTGAAGGACTCATCAATATCTTCCTCTGATACTTCTTGCTGTGTGTAAAAAGACAGGAAAGGCTGACTTAATACGCTTTTTCAATACAATAAAAGATCAGCACAAGAAAGGTCAAACCTCAAAAATAACACCACTCTGGGTGTAATCCCACCTCCTCTTCCAAGTTAAATGTCACTTCATCATCCATTTCCCTGAAATTAAAGAGAGGAGCATTATTACATTTCCCATTGTTAAAGAGTTATTTTCATAAGAGAGTTGCCAACCATAATATGATCTAATCACCTCTGATGGGCCATTAAAAAGCCATAATCAGAGAATTGAGGGAGATGACATAATGAACGGTGATGTGGTTCAACCGACAGCATTCAAAATGAAAACAAAGAGATGTTGGTATTGGAATACTGACTGCGTCTCTGACTGTTTCTCAGTGAACACTCTGAGGACAAAGTCAGCCTCTCTGCCGGGTTCGAATGTGGAGGGCACGATGAGGTACTCTCCAGGAGGGAGGCGCAATCGAGCGCTCACCTCCCGCAAGTTGATGAAGGTCTCGGAGCGCGCACAGGACGTGTGTTTGAGGAAGAAATCTTTCTTCAGGTGCACACTCTGGCAGCCATGAAACTAAAGACAAAGGGAGATAGTGAATCTGTGAAGTTGTCTTTCACATGTTCTGTCTCTCTATATCTCTCAATCTCCTCACACTCTCTGCTTCCCCTGCTGTTCTGTTTTAAAGGATACTAATAACTGACTGATGATTTTAATATGCACCATAAGATGCTCACTTACCTCCTCTGGAACCTAAAAACAAAAAGAGAAAGTGTAAGATTATGAATCTGACGATAACATCCAGTATCAGCACTTTAAAAAGTATTTTAAGTTAACAACAGGCTCGGCTTGATTGAAGTTTTGTGTATTTTAACTTCTGAAATGTTTGGCCTCTGAATTCTCACCTCGTAAACAGCAAAACCGATGGTATGCATGTCTTGGCCATGCTCTCTGAAGCGACGCCGATCTCTCTGCATGAGCGCAACCAGGAAACTGCAGGCCACCTCGTCATCCTCTGGGTCATCATCTTCCTCCAGTAGTTTTATCTTGTACTGTGGATTTATCCAGAACGTGTCTGAGAAAAAAGATGGTAAGAGACAGACAGAAAGAGAGAAAGAGAGAGAGAGAGAGAGAGAGAGAGAGAGAGAGCGGGGGGGGGGGACAACAGGACAGAGGCATACTCAGTCTATAATGTTCCAATTAAAATTCTACTCAAATACATTCGCCTTCCAACCATTCAAAAGCGGTTTATGCCACAGCTGGAAAACAATTTAAAAAGAAAAGCATTTAAACAAATATGTGAGATTTTCTTACATTTTTACAGAAGTGAGATGGATGAAGCATGTCCCATATATGGATTATTCAGCTAAGATTACCGTGAGAACAGACGACTGTGTCTGAAGCGGTTCAACAAGCAACACGTATGAACATGTGAGCATCATAATAAAGGTGTGGTGTGAACGCTGGGCTGTCTCACTGGGGTGGTTTCGGCAGCCTCCTGCCGTGCTGCCTCTTCTCCAGCTCCCATCAAATTTAATGGTGTTCCAGAAACTCAGACTATCGTCATTAAGGGCATCTGGCGTCAGGTTACAGATCTCCAGCCTGGAGAACTGACGCTTAAACTCCTGAAACGTCATCCTACAGAGAGTAGAGACGGGGAGAAAAGTACGAGAGAATATGTGTTAGGTAAAGAGAATGGAGGAGCGTGTGTAAGTGAACCACAAAAAAGAAGAACAGAGACATGGCAAGAGGGGTCAATGAGAGGCATGGGGAAGAGAAAATGAGTTTTAGAAACTACACAGCAGAAAAAAAAAAAAAGAAAAACAGTCCGAAGGTCCCTGAGTGCAGGAAATCCAGCAAATAAGCAAGAAAGCTGTCAATGTTACATATGTACTGTATTGTCCGAATTAGAAATAGACATCAAAAGAATGTCAAGATGTCAAGAGAACATACTCACCAAAATTCTCCATCCTCCATTTGGCCATTCATGGCTTCCCTCTCTGCTTGGTCTATTTCATCCCATTCAGACGAACTGGCAATACAAACAGTTCAAGTCATTAACTCTGTGTTTGCATTAACTTTCACATATACATATATGGATCGTATTATGAATTAGCATGACCTAAATCCAGACTCACTTGTCACTCCAGGCACCTGTCCATTCAACCTGGCCCCACGGGTTCCTGATCCGAATTAGTCTCTCCATTGTTCCTCGGAAATCCACCTTTAAATAAGATTGTTCAACAACAAAATGCTAGAGGCAGTCCCATCACTTTAAAAGAGACTCTTTCAGTACAATATTTCACTCCCCTGTCCTGTCCTTCAGATATTAGCAAGAACTGAAATTCAGACTCAACAACTCAAATACAACAAAGACCGCTATTTTTTAAATATTTTAATTAGCTTGGCAAGGAAGCAGATGAAAAAGTAAGGGATACTGAAACTAGACAGCATCACATTAATTACATCATTTTACATCAAATGTCCAAGGACAGAACTTCTGCAGGTTTGAAATCTTCTGTCAAATGCTCTTCATTAAAATGTTTGGTAGGTGTGTTCTGATCTCTCTCACTCACCTGTCTGAGGCCTGTGACGGAGTAGGCATGACCTTTAACCAGTTTCTTGAAGGTCACAGCCTCCATGTCAAAAGCACTGGTGATCTACAAAGAACATGAGAAGTTATCATCTTTCTTGTGTTTGGCATAAGAAACTACACTTGACAATGATGTGCAGCAGCCAACAGCACACAGCTGGACATAGCCAGCACTGCAGTTCTTCTAAGAATGTTTTCCTGTGTAAGCCTCTAATTGCCTTCGGAAGTTTTATGTTTAGTAATGGAAAAGGACACTTACATCAATAGAGCAGCCCAGCAGGGAGCCCCTCTCCAGGGCTTTGCTGATGATGCGGTACAGGTCTTTGGGTGCTTTACGCAGTTCGTACATCTCGGCCACACCGCCGGTGAAGTCCTCAAAGCCCTCAGTGGTGGAGCCACCCGACAAGGCCTCATAAGAACCATTTAACCTAAAATCAAACAGAGCTGTGATGTCATGTACTGTTTCATACAAAAAGTCATAAAAAAAACACAGTGTGTGGCAATGCAGCACAGAGAGGGTTACATTACTTAGCATAGGCCTTCTCAATAAGCGCGCTCCAGAACTCATTGCCCTCTGCGGAGTGAACAAAAAGGAGCTCGCCGTCTTTCACTGGCAATCGGTCATCTATAACAACGTCCACCCACTCTCCAAACTGCCAGAACTACACAACAGAACAAGACAAAAAAAAAATCATAATACAATTTAGTTCTGCAAAGGTTAACAACTGGCCCAAATTATAATTGGACCAGTTAGAAGTGGTACTGAGATGCTGAGGCATTAATCTGCTCCGGGTTTGAATGAGGAATGATGGCACTCAAGTGAGTACGAGTGTAAGATTTTTAAAAAAGTTTACAGAATAAGTTAGCGCACCTGAAAGTGGAAAATGCCGGCATAATCATGCTGAAAGCTCTGCCCATGGGGAACCACCCTGTGCAGTAGTTTCTCATTAAGAGTAAGGGAAGCGATAGCAGCCAGGAGCCAACAGTCACCTGGAGAGAAGCAGAGACGGTTAGACAAAGGGAAGGAGAAAAGTGTGCAAGATGTAAGAACCTCATGTCATGTAACAAGCTACCGTGCTCATTAATCATTCATTAAAATGATTCCAGTACCATCTCAAAACTCCTAACCCCTAAAAAGATAAGCCAGTGACCGGCGGCAAGATTTCTTCGGAACTGGGGGAGTATTCATTACCAAACTCTTCTCGCCCTGTAGAGGGATATGAGATCCCAAACTGCAGTGGTAAAACCAGACAGAGGCTGTCTAAGCAACTTTGATGAGCCACCAACCGTGGCACCCTTGTGCTACTTCCATTAAATTCCCAAACATGCACAACAGCAGAAAGAAACTGTAATGAATTGAAAATTTTATACGACAAATACAAAAATAGGTCTCCAACTGCACAGGCATTACTATGTGAGAGACTGCAGTTGTGAAATATTTAAAAGATTGCGTAGTCTTTACCGTTTAGTCATCTCCACATACTGTAGATGGTGTCATACCAAAATGATCCAGCTGAGGGTGTCTTTTACAAGTACCAGAGAAGTTACACAATACTGTGCCGAAATCTAGTAAAGTGTCGACAGATTTAGTCTATGGGCTGAGCCTTCAGGTATCCTGTGTAAATACTTTCATATTCGATTGGGAGATGTTTCCTCTTTCAGAATAGGGTAGAATAGATGCCAAAACTTCAAACATAACAAGTGTGATGGAAAAACGTTTGCATGTGAGCCCACATCCTGTCTCACACTGAGACATACTACTCTCCTCGTGGCAAAAATGGCTACGAAGTTATAGCTGTCGGTTGACATTATGGTCATTCCATCACTGACATTGTTAAAAAGTATATATGTATATATATACACACATACACACACACATACACACACACACACATATATATATATATATATATCTCCACCCTTACATTTCTAAGGAACACTAACAGTAGTTAAAAAAAAAAGAAAGAATGTTGGAACGGAGCCCAACTCCAAGAGCTCCCTTATGATCTTGGATGAATCATACACAGATGTCTGAGTCATCGCTCATACAACCAGTCTAAACACAAAGACAGGAAAGCAGCATGACATGCGCATGCACGTACACACACACACACACAAAACCGCAGGCTTTCGCTCTGTCTTTACCCCCCTTTACTTTCACAGTTCCACAGAGAGAGAGAGAGAGAGAGAGAGAGAATACAGGAATCTCTCAAAACTTCTTAAAATCTCATCAAGTAATATAGCAAATAGTTTAAACATGACTGAAATAGGATGAAAGAAAAAAGGTTCAGTGTGTGAGATTTTTAGTGCACGAGGGGACTCAAAACCTGATTTACTGCCACATTCGATCCTCTTTACGACTGTTTAACAACAGTTGCTGAGCAGTTAGGAGCAGGTTATGACAAGAGAATACCAAGCAAGAAATCATAATATTAAGGCTTTGGTCTCAGCAGCTCTTCTACAACCACACAAAAGACGTGAATTCATCGCTTACACTGCATGCTTTCAGACTAGTTTCTCCTGCTGCTTATCAAAGCACTTTTGTTTATGAGGGGGGGTCTAAAATGGGGGACGGGGGACGGAAGTGGTTATTATAAATGAGAGAGGCTCTCTTCTTCCTTTTAATAAATCTCTTTTGTCTTTTGTGTCTCACAATGCTTCATGAGTGCTTCGCAGCCCACAAACTCCTTTACTAGGCATGGATAGGTTGCATCTAGAAACTTGCAGATTATCTTGACACTGTTACTTTCATAATGAAAAACATGAGTTTTGTTAGCGTCATATTGTTACGATGCAAATCAATGACTTCAATTATTCATCTGCTGTCATTTCTGTGCTAAGAGGAAGAGAAATGTGTTTTAACATGTAAGTTATGATTTTAAAGTATGTAACCTCCAACCATTTGCTGATTAAGCAATTACATCAGACAACAGAGCTTTTAGCAAGACATAAAAACTATCCAGCAAGCGAAAGGGAGGCCAAAGTCTGTGCCAGTCAGCTCTCATCAGGCGTTCATCACTTTAACATCTAGCAGCTTAAGCCATTAGAGACTTACCCAGAGCCCCCTGACAGATGTCTGTTCTTGTAGCACCGCCAAGGATGAACTGAGGATTGTCTGACAGTTCCTGCAAACATCAATGTAACATTAGTACAGGAACCATGAATGATAAAGTAGCAATGTTAGATTACATTTTTGCTTG
Organism: Chanos chanos; assembly: GCF_902362185.1. Lineage (NCBI taxonomy): Eukaryota > Metazoa > Chordata > Actinopteri > Gonorynchiformes > Chanidae > Chanos > Chanos chanos. The sequence continues at coordinate 13,854,424 of NC_044498.1, forward strand.
ATAACATAGCTGAATATGTGACTAACATCTACCTTCTGTCCAACAATATAGTCTTGCATTTTATGATATCACAATTTTTTTTTTGATGGATGGGTAATGACACAGGTTGTAAACTTGTAAATCTACTGTATTCATTCCAAACTACACTGCCTGCACACTCTACTATTTGGTTGGACCACCTTTAGCTTTGATTATGGCGCGTATTCACCGTGGCATTGTTTCTGACAACCTTATACGTCACATCCCTTATTTCCGTCCAGAGTTGCATCAATTTTTGGCGGAAATCTTCTTGACAACAGGAGAGTCTAACCACTCCATAAAGTCCTCTCCAGCATATCCCTTATTTCCGTCCAGAGTTGCATTAATTTTTGGCGGAAATCTTCTTGACAACAGGAGAGTCTAACCACTCCATAAAGTCCTCTCCAGCATATCCCAAAGACTTTCAGTGGGGATGAGGTCAGGACTATGGAATATGCCCATGCCATCAGGGAAGAAAAAATGGATTGATGGGATAACCTGGTGGTTCAGCACATTCAGGTGCTCCGCTCACTTCATTTTAATGCCACATAACGTTGCTGAGCCTAGACCCGGCCAACTGAAGCAACCCCAGATCATAACACTGCCTCCAGAGGCTCCAAATCCAAATGGCGACTTTTTTTTTTTTTGGCCAGGCAGTGTACTAAGTAGCAACAGCGTACCAAAGAGTTTCAGACATAAATAATCGGTTCTCGAAGATACCTACTGTTCCTCATATATAATTTAAAGTGAGCCTTGTGGATATCACTAAACTTCAAAAGAAACAGTTGTCCTTTGTGTGAAAGAGGGTGTTATAGATCTGAAAATCCAGAGACCTGTATCTGGGCTTAACCTAAATGCAAACACAAAAGCAGCTGCTAGAAAAACCATGACAGGAATGCAGAGGCATAGACTGGACTTTATCCACATTGGGACTGTTTACTATCTGACCAGCACACACATGCACACGCATGAACACACTCACACACACACACACACACACACACACACACACAGATTGTAATGTAAACAAATGTTTACATGATGTCATGAGGAATTTAAGATGCTGTCCAAACTGCAACGCCCAGTGTGCTATCGTCAGACTGTGTCAAGACTTTCAAGTCTTTCTTCCTACATTTATTTAAAAGTACCATTCAGGAGTGTATGCCTCTGTTACACACAGCATAAGCATTCCATAGTTCCCTTATTCCAACAGCCTAACCTTTTCTAAGAACCAACCATGGATGATAAATCAGTTTTATGAATCACTGATTAAGGAAATGAGTGAGCAAATCTGTACGACTGAGGAAATTCCCAGTTAGACAAAAAGTTAAAAATTATACCTGCCAGTAATTTGTTGTGGGCTTTACTGTTTAGTGTCCCTTATACAGGTTTCTTTGAAGGCCCTACAGGTGGAATCATGCCTACAGCAATGTGGGAGACAAACCTGTATCATATCTATGATTTACACTGACAAGAGAATCCATGACCAATCTCATGAGACATAGAAACCTCCCTCTTTCCGCGAGGATGTTTAAACGCAGGAATGGTTTAGAATGTAAAATTACAGCTTTGTGACAAAATATGCTAATGTTCAATTTCTACCATGCCTGTTCAGCTAGACTGTGGCTACTAAAAACAGTCTTCCATATGTCTAACCACAGAGACGCCATGTCCGGAAGCCAGTCACTCCTGACTCTGAAGATAAGACTGAATTATACTCAAATTTATGTGTATAGCACCTTTTACAACAAACGCTACAAAACATCAGCCTTTACAAGATCACTCCAACAGAACAAGTCGTGTTTGCCTTCATATTCTGAGGTTTCACAAATGAAGTGCTTTTATGTCCACTTGTTACATACCAAACATATCTGGTTAAATAAAAAAATAAAAGTTTCATAATACCTATAATTTTCTTAATTTGACTATATTGGTGTTTTCTTTTCTTTTTTACTGTATTATTTTTGTTTTGTTCACGTTTACCATGCTCAGTGAAAGCTTACCGTGGGTCTTTTCCACTGCACTCCACGGGTTTTGGAAGAGTTTGGGGCAAGCTCTTTGAACCCCAGGGATGTGGCATGAGCAGGGAAGCAGGGGTCCTCAAAGAGACATCCACTCTCTATACATTCCTGCTTAAGTGCCTCATAGTCCTGATTAAGGAACCTCAGCGCCCTGTCATTAGACCCCATGCCCTCCGCATGCAGCCTTTCCCTCTGTATACGGGAAGAGACTCCTCCAAACAGGTACATACTACAATGGACAAAAATAAGAGTGGTTTTTGTGTATGTATGTGTGTCTGTGCGTGTGTGTGTGTGTGTGAGAGAGAGAGAGAGAGAGAGAGATGTACTGGGGATTGGGATTGTTATTGGTAGACGGCACATAATTAGCTTCAAACCGCTAGCAGCTCTTATCTGAAGGCCATGTAATGCATCACTCCACACCCAAAGGTAAAAGCAATAGGGCTGAGTGGTTAACTGTTTAAGTCAGCTTTTAGCTTACCACAGAAACACGGTATCATGTCGTTATGACAAGAATATTCAGTCAAATAATGTCGAGAGAACAACCCCTGTGTTCATTCTGCATGTATATATTGGCCATACTTATCAATTAAAATATACAATGATTCTTAAATAAGAAATAAAACTTTCAAATCTTTCAATAATTCTTTTTCATGTTTTCATGAATCTCTTCGAGTTTAAGAAGTTACTGATTATACTGACGAAACAGCTAAGCTAAGGACGGAAACCAGGAAAACCAGTGCAAGGGTAGTTCTCTCTGACTTTATGAAAGCACACTCTACAGACTTAGAGAACTGAAAGAAAAAAAAACAGTGATTTGAGTCAAAAACTCACACTCCTTCCTTTCAAATTCCGTTAGATTATAAACCACAGAGAAAAGAAAAAAAAATCTGTTGGTTTACCTTCACTTCCTTAGATGCACGACAGGCTTGTGGAAATAAAAGTCCAGTTAATTAAAAGGTTTATCATGAATTAGAGTGCATGTATTAGAATATCTGTGGTTGAAAACCCATGGAAGCATTTAAGTATCAGAGAACAGCACAGTAAACAATACTGCTTCACCTAGCTAATGCACAGTGTGTGGAGTTCTCTGGCTGACAATTATGACATGTGGTGTGTCTGTGTGTGCTATACAGTTGTCCAGGAATAACTCACATGTGATTGCTGCACCTGCAGCAGCAAATGTTTCTCATGTATATGCTACATCATTGAACTGTCCACTCCATTGTCTAAGGCAAGGGGCAGGACTTCCTCTGACTGACGGACCAATCATAAAATGGGAGCATCCCTTTTGAGACTCCATTTCATATGGATCTATCCATATTTTTGTTACTACCAGTTATTCTGTATATGCAGTACACACAGTGCGACGTATTACTATGGGGTACACAAAGGTCTTGATGATTAAGATGATTTCATTATGACAAAAATAGTGAAAGGACGATTGTCAAAGAGATTCTGATGCATAGCTGGACCTTGAGTTGGCACGTCCACTGCTGTTAAATGCAAACTCGAAAGAGCTGACACTAGTGATCAGCATTAGTGATGACCTGCAATCAGCCTGTACTGCATTTCGTAAAAAAGAAAAAAAATCAGTCGAGGTGTTTCAGATTTTCAGATTAGCACGTTTGTTGTGAAAGGCAGTGCGTTCAGTTTATCACCAAGTATTCATCACCGTTTCTAACCGCGACTCCGCACTGTAACAACGTACAGTTCGCAGGTCAGTACCAACAGTCTCAGCTGCAAGCTAATTTTCTCCCTCTTCCAAGGCCTCCCTTGTAAAATGAGTAGCTGCAATGCAATGGCAATACAATCTGATAGATTTCCGAAAAGAACATTCAGTTCAACATTTAAGGGTGGACACAGTAATTCCATTAACTGTCGTAAATTACAGCTACACTGAAGATAACAAGACTTAGTCGAAGGACCAGATAGAGCTTGCAAAAACGCATACTCATTTTCTCACATAAATAATTGACAACCGCAGCATCTAAACAATGAAATTGTCGCAATGACAGTCATTAACATACAATACTGCATACTGGTACATACTTAATCTCGATTAAATAATCAATAAACAATCAGTCTGTAACATTTGACCACGTACAGATTAATCTACTAAAAAGTCGAATGCAAATCAACCTCCCTGTTTAACAGAGTGATTTTGTGGATGAAGTTCCAGTATTCGTTAAATAACTTACCACTACACGTTAAATTCGCAATTTACTCCTTGTTTTCTTAAAAGATGTTGCCATCAGAGAAGTGTGAAATGGTCAGGAGAGCGGTACACCGGTAATCACGGCTCTGCAGTGTGTGGCCCACCCCGGAGGGAGGAGCTACGCATTGGCATCAAAGCAAGCAGGTCATTGTGTCATGTCTTAAAGGAGCCTTGTTTAATGAAAACTGTAGCTGTAGCAATCCTTTAATAGGGATAATTAGTGTACTAATATACTCAATTAATTGAAAAAATAATTGAGAGTTCGAAGTGCGTTTTTTAAATGTAGATCAAAAACAAAAACAGGGATGCAACACTTAAATCACATAGAGAAAGAACTGACCAGTGTCCTGCATTTTGTTTGGAAAAAAAAAAGTTTAATGTGTTAAATACAGTTTATAACACATCAGTACAAAGTACTTTTAAAAGTGGTTAAGTAAAGATGCATTTCTTTTCAGCACAATCAACTTTCTACAACAGTCACCAAACTTAGTATTGGGTCATTCCATACCAACCAACCTAGGCCCTCCAGTTCTTGTCATGGATTTTCTTGAAAAAAATTCATGTGAAAACTTCTATTAAATTCTCGGGACCTTGCAAAATCCTATAGCGCCGCTCCAAATACCTTTTAAGTTATGCATTTTTGAAGTTTGGCCTTTGGAGCTAAATTTCATCATTTTTACGATTCTTTGTAAGCCTCACCAATTGCTCATGTTTCACTGGATTGGGTTGATATTTGTACTGAACATCCAAGAAAACCTAAAGATAATTTGCAATATGTATTCGTGTAAACAGGTGTTGCTAAATGTCACTAATCAAATAAAAAAAAAAAAAAAATACACTAACTGAACGAAGAATCTTTAATTTTCAAAAATTAATATCTCCACTAGTTTTCACTTTCTTGCAACCAAATTTTGATTCTGTGTAGTGTTAATATAGTTCTATCACATCTAAAAGTTATTTGGTCCTGCATAAAAAATGGAGTGCTACAGATCTTGCTAAATATAGCTAAATATAGTTCAGGAAATGTACAAGTTACCGCTTGCAATGGCTTGGTTTGTTGCATACTAGTCAGCTTGTTCCGTGTGTCTGGACAATTAAATATGCTATCACAAGTCACGACTAGCTAGCGAACCAGTAGGCTAAACAACCGGGTTGAGGGATGGCTACTAACTTTAGCTGGTACTAGCCAACTATCTTGCAAAGCAAACTATACCTATATTTCTCAAACGCAATTAAGTGTTCATAACTAATTTCATTTGTCCATGTCTGAAGAAGGACCAAATAACTTCTAGATGTGATAGTATTAATATAGTTCTACACAGTTTTCACATGAATTTTTTCAAGAAAATCCATGACACGAACCAGAAGGCCTTGGTGAGTTGGTATAGAATGACCCTATTTTGAAAAGTATACAATAAAACCATGCAGTAGTATGAAATTATAACAAAGAAAGTGTCATAATTTTCTTTTTTTTAAAAGTTACAACAGATCTGTAGTTTTGACAATTTAAGCTGTGAATTTTGTGGTGGAAGAGCAGAGGTCTTCTAAATCATAGCAAAGGTCAGCCACTGAAAAGGACACATCAAAGAGAACAAAGTGTTACACCTCTGCAATGAAAGGGATTCACTGACAGATTCATTTCCTCTTTCATTTTCTGGTCATTATGTCTTGTCATTTCAGTGACTAGATTATCTATTGTAAACCGACTAACCTGATGGAAATCCAGCTCTATGAAACCAGTGTCATGTGCGTCGACCTTCTTGAAAACTCCTACAGGAACAAGAGAATCAGACAAAAAACAGAAAGTGAGCATTCATTGCTTCAAAAGTCATATACAACATCAGACATAACACAACCTTTATGATTTTATATTTTAGCAAAAGCTTACAAAAGAAATTCAGTTAAAAAAAACATGAACCAATACACTTTGCCTATTAAATAACCACAATAAAACAATAACTGAAACTCTAGCACTCACTGAACATCATCTCTAGGCGCATGAGACAGGCGACAAAATTGTCAAAGTCAATGGTCATGTCTGATTCAGCGTAGCGTGCCACCAGGATCTGGTAGATGCTGTTATTCAGAGTGAATCCTGGAGATGAAGAACAAGAATGCACTTGAACAATATACTGACACCAAAACGGCGCCAGCTGTAACCATATTTTTATATCAAGTCTACATTCTAGCATCCACAAAGCTAAGGTAAGGGGTAAAGGGCTAGGTAAGGGCAGGGAAAAAGAATCATGTAATGAATCTTACAGAGAATGGTTTTCACTCATTTCACTGCATCACTTGCTATATATTCCATTAGTATCATCCCTTTAAACATGATTTAATTCAATTTTGGAGCACAGTTCACATTATTATTCTCTTATCTGGCCCCAAATCTCCCTCCATTCACTACAGCATTTAATTGCCTATCGCCTAAGAGAACGCAACCTGCATTTTACGATGACAGTCATTTTTATGGCAGTGATAACATGGTATTACTGAGGGATTAATTTGGAGCAGGTATTTGGGCTTGTTTTACCTGCCTCCTTCAGGGCCATCCTCATCTCTGTAGAGCTCATGGTACCAGAGTTATCCAAGTCGTTCTTCTTATAGATTCCCTGTAAGAACATTACATAGGGCGAAGAGTTTACTCTTCCAAACAAGATCTGATATCCCATGAACAGAGACAAGATTACAGTAGCAATGTCTCTCACCAGATAGTGCTGTACTTTCTTCCACAGCGTGGCAAATTCCCCAAGGCCCAGCTTTCCGTTTCCACTGTCCTAATGCAATGAGTTAAGTATAACTTTAGACGTTTCTGGGATCATGTTTCTCAATGAATAAGCCTGTTATGAACTTACAGAGTTCTGATATTTATATGCAGCACATGCATTCATGAATGAGAAGATTCCACAAGGATGAAAAAGACTAAAGAAACAAAAATATAAAAGACAGAAAGGATACATCCATAAGGTTCACCATGACCCGGCAGGTCTCAAGACTAAAGCCATCTGTTTTTATGTCTGTCCCTGCGGAAAAAAATATAAACATTAACACATAAATGTGTATATGCTCACCATATTTTTTTTCATTTTTATCACACAAAAGAAAAGACGTCAAATAAGAACGTATACTTACGTTTGGCAACAATTTTGTTTAGAATGGTTTTTAGTTCTGCTGAAGAAATCTCCATATCCTGTTGACATGTAAAATAAACTATTGTAATGTAATGTAATGTTTACAGTATAGTTAAGCAACAGACAGAAATCACACGCTTTTACCTTTCCAGCAAGTTTCGTGAACAATCCCCTGAAATTTGCATCAACTTCATCATCAGATACTTTCTCCTTATAAACAAAAAAGAAGAAAGTCAAAAGTACATTCAAAATGAAAGCAATGTATTGATGCTCCTCTGTAAAAACTGACATGAAAGACTTAACATGCCACTGAAAAGAACAGACAACATATTCCTGCAAAAGTTTGATTCTTAATTTCTATTTGAACTTTTTTACAAACATATGCACCAAAATTAGAATCAGGTAAAATAACTCACGTCATCTAATTCTGCAGACACTGGGTCATCACAGGGTCTGAGAGAGAGAGAAAAAAAAACACTGTTATTTTAATGTTAAAGCATTCATAATTCAGAAACCCAACACTATGACAGGGACATTTCAGTAAAGCATATCCACCCTCATCTCACGTCAGAACTCAACAAATTTTATAGCCACATTCACACCAGACCAGAATCATAAACTGTGTGCCAGTGAAGTCAGGTTAATGGGTGGTGGCCATCAACATTACTACTGTGTGTTTTACACACTTCTGTAGTTATAGGTTTCATGCTATGTTGGATGTAAACGAGAACTGGCTGCTGAACTTCAACATGTGAAAAAACAGAATACATTACATGGTCTCTGTCTGTTTCTCAGAGAAGACACGAATGCAGAAGTCTCCATCTTTGTGGGGTTCAAAGGTTGAAGGGACAATCAAGTACTCTCCAGGAGGCAGCTTGAAACGTGAGCAGACCTCACGCAGATTGATGAAGGTCTCGGACCGGGCCGTCTGAGCGTGAGTCAGGAAATAGTTTTTGTCCAGGTGCACCTCCCTCTGGCCATGAAACTGTCAGGACAAAAGACAAAAGCATTGGAGTTTGGATGTCTGAACACTGTAAAGGTATATGTGCATTTTTATAGCAAACAGGATGATGATGACCACTCTTTGGTTCGATTTCTCACCTGTGATGGCACCTAAAAGAAAGCGAAAAAACACAATTCGATCAGTTCGATGTCACCTGTAAGGAACTTCCTAAATCAAAACAGCGACAAAAATCTGCACAAGAGAACACTAAGGTATGATGGGGAAAATCTACTACAATACATAAAAAATTATAATCGAAGATTACACATTCATCTCACCTCATAGATAGCAAACCCAATGGTGTGCATGTCCTCTCCGACTTTCCGCAGTCTGCGCCGGTTCTTCTGGATCAGACCAACCACAAAACTGCAGCCCACCTCATTATCATCAGGATCATCGTCCTCCTCATTCAGTTTAATGACATACTGAGGATTCATCCAGAATGTGTCTGTGAAGAAGAGGTAAATAATAACAGCTGTGTGAAAAGCCATCACTTATGCAGTCTGTCAGCAGAGCTCCCCAATTATCACAGTATGGCAGCATCAGTGTCTCAGTTTATGTTCTACCACAGAACAACAGAACTACAGTAAGACCTTCTTAAAATGAAAAATCCAAATTACAACCACTGTAAGGATCATAAATGCAGGCACAGATCTTAGATCAGCTTTTATATTTATGTATTATGTGTCACCTCACTCACCACATCAATGTTTATAATTCAAAAAACAGGCAACAATATTTAGACACCACTCACACAGACAGTTTTCTCAAATCTAATCTCCTCTGTACCTATCAGTGAGACATAGAAACTGTGGTGAAAAAGCTTATGGAGCTTCACAGCCACTTTAAGGACTATAAATGCCCGTATTGAGCTCAAATCAGAGGTCATTTTCATGAAATATACCGCTGTGTCAGCTCACCCTCCAAACCGACGTCGATATTTCAGTATTTGCACAACATTAAAAATAGGCAAAAATGATTAGATACAACGCATAAAGATAGCATTCCGCTTTTTCATTTCCTCATTAAGATGTCTGAGTGACAAATGGGAAATGCGGTCGAAAAGTACATATAGCTTCATAACCCAGCGGAGAGATGACACAGCAAAAAAAACATGGTCTTGAATAAAATTAAATTGGCCAAAGAAGAAAAAGCTAAGAACTACTTTCTGCTCATCATAATCTTCTAATTTTAATAAACAAATACGCTCTAATCCAAATATTTACAATATCAGCTGGAACAGCTGTAAAAGTTGTTTTTTAGGGTCTGGAGGTGTGAGGTGCCACGAACAGCGCAGGTCTCAATTACATGATCTCTGTTACCAAGATATATGTATATGTATGTAAGGATATGGATATGTGTATATGTATATGTGTGTAAGCACATGAGTGTGCATCTGTGCTCAGGACTGGCGACATGTTTTGTGTACTCACGGGGGTTGTTCCTACAGCCACCTGCAGTCGATCCCCTCCTCCAGGTGCCATCGTATTTACACACGCTCCAGTATTTAACTGACTCACTGATGATCGCATCTGGGGTCAAAGTGCAGATCTCTATACGAGAGTAATGTCTCAGGAAGTCTGAGAAAGACATCCTTCACCGACAGAAAAACAGCTATCAGCAAATGCCAAGAAAACGTTGTAGGGTCTTTAGAGCAAAACATACACGGAGAAAAAACAAATGTACAGCATATTTTGAAATGCTTAAACAGATATTTGCAAAACTGCATTACATCTCTCAGATAATAAATGACAATGGAATCAACTTCTGGAGTGCTGTTCTCAACCATAAATAACTCCTCCTCATCTAGACATCTCCTTCAATATGAGAGGACTTAATTCTCTGATGAGGAAATTGGTAATTTTCAGTCTGTCATAGGATATACCACGGGTACTGAACTACACTCTGAACGAACTCGTCCGTAGAACTCCAATTCCATCATCTTTTCCAAAATACGTTTTGATTGACAATGTGTTGGAAAGTTTTAAGTTTTCCTCAGAAACAAGTATCTTCAGGATGCACTGAAAATTGTTCAAACTTAATTCAAGGACTAAATTAATCCTGATCCCTCTATTTTGAATAAATTTGAATCAAAACTAAACCTGCCCTTGTTCAGGCATGAAGAAATGATGTGAGGACCCTGTTTTTACAGAAGCTGATTTAAGTCCTGCAATAGCACTTTAGATCAGAACATACTTCTGAACTGACTTAAAAAGCAGACAAGTCTTACTGGAACTGTTCTTAATCGGTTTAACATTTATTTGACTGGTAGACAGTATTTTGTTAGTTAGAGTGATCATTTCTCTGAGAAACATGGTGTTCTCTATGGTTTCCTACAGAGATCTATACTTGGTCCCTCTTCATCCTCTTCTTTCACCCTGTCACATTTTATTTGCTTTTGGTGCTTTTTTTATCTTCCCCATTATCTTTAACTTTTTTTATGGATAGATAATCGCATTTACTGCTTCATGTTTTATTTAATTTTGTATTTTATGGTGTTGGTTTGTGGTAATGAAGTGCTTTGACCTGCATATTATAACTATTTTTTTGAAAGCATCACAGACAGGCTGAGAAAATTCCTTGAACACTCATCTTACCAGAATTCTCCATCTTCAGCTTTTACATTCTGACGATCTGAAGCATCAACACAGTTCCACTCAGAAGAGCTGAAATGACACAGGAATCGTGGCACTTACTTAAACAATCGCTGATTCATAGTTATTGACCCTAGACTTTTGGGCTCAGGTTATCCTGCTGAGAAATCCTATTACATGTTATACTTGCTTAAATGAGATTTTTCTTCTGGTGTAATCACTTTAGAAAGAGCTTTATGCTTAAGGTATGACGCACACCCCTCCGCCCCAGATTTGCATATAAATCCAGTGATATCAAGGATGTTTAAACTAACAGTTAACTCAAATGCATCCTCCACATTCAACTTGAGTCAATGTACCATGAATAACAGAAGATGTATTGAACTTGTAGGTCTGTATTATCAATGATTTATAACTTACTTGTCACTCCAGGCACCTGTCCATTCCACCTGACCCCAAGGGTTACGCATTCTGACTAGCTTCTCCCTACGACCACGATAGTTCACCTGAAACAAATGCAACAGATGATTACAGATTTTCAATCCTGAAGGTGCTGTAACAGATTAGAAAGGTATGTATTATGGTTGAATAAGTAAAAAAGCATGAGTGAAATTCGTCTCACCTCCAGGGCTCCAGTAAGTGAGTAGGCGTGGCCTTTTACCAGTTTTTGGCGTGTGACAGCCTCTGAATCTGCAGCACTGGTGATCTGGTAAAAACCAAGAAACAAAAGACCTTAGAAAACAACCCAAAGAAAACAATATCCAATGCATTTAGCAGCAAAGCCTTAAGAGACCATTAAAGCAAGTCTGAAGAACTTACATCAATGGAGCAACCAAGAAGTGCCCCAGCCTCCAGAGCCTTTCTGATAATTTGAAACATGTTGGAAGGAGCTTTCCTCAGGTCATAGCTTTCAGCAATGCCACCAGTGAAGTCCTCAAAACCTTCAGAGGTGGACCCACCTGACAATGCCTCATAGCAGCCATTAACTCTGCAAGAAAGCATGATGAGACGTCATGTAATGGCCTAACTCAGTGGTCATGAAACTAAGTCAAACAACTGCATGACTTACTGGAGAATATATCCCAGGAGATCTGTAGAACCAGACAGAACACGAAGAACTGAATTGTTAAATAAAAAAAAATTCCAAAACACCAATCCTACTTTACTCACTTAGCATAGGCTTTCTCCAGTAGTGCGCTCCAGAACTCAGAGCCCTCAGCAGAGTGAACAAACATCAGCTCTCCATCTTTAAATGGCAGTCTGTCGTCAATGACAACGTCGACCCACTCACCAAATTGCCAGAACTGAGGAGCAGAGGGTGATCGTTTTTGTTTGTTTGTTTTTTGTTTTTTTGTGAGGTATAGGCTCTTTTAAGAAGATACTGAACAAAAAAATTAACTTAAACTAACCTAAATGACACAAATAGCACACCAACAGCATTTGAAATCAGGTTTTTCTCACTAGTTTGAAACTGACCAATGAACAATTATATGAGTCAAACTATAGCTCATGTGCATTGAAAACTGATCACCCCATGTTACCTGGAAGTGAAAGATCCCAGCATAGTTGTCTCCAAAACCTTGCCCACCAGGCACAACTCTGGCCATTACATCGTCATTGAGCGTAAGGGAAGCGATGGCTGCTAACAGCCAGCAGTCACCTGCGATTCATCAGGAACATGATGACAGATTCAGTCCTGCATGTGCTGTGGTGGTTCATTAGTGTGTAACCTTAACCACTGACAAACTGTGCATAACTAGGCTGGACATAATAATATTGCTGTGAGAAGTACACTCATGGTAAAAAAAAAAAAAAGTTGCCTGTAATACATCAGAAGATATGAAAGTGTCTCTGAGTATGGATACAAAGCGTAGTGTAGACATCACTCTTCCTGTAACATTTTGACAGGAAGCTATAAAACTGCACAGCAAGGGTGCAGCACAATGATCAGTTATGATTGGGTACGACAAATATTTATTTTAAATGAATGGAAATGCTTTAAAGACAAGACAGATAGTCGTTATGCAAATACACTTAACATTAAATTTCTGTCATCCTACGAGCAAAAACATGCAGGGTATAAATAGTACTATCAGCAGTGGTACAAAAGTCCTAACCAATAAGAGCCGAATTTGTGGTTTCAAAGTGACAGGCAAACATAAAAATCGGACAGGTACATGTCTTTCTCTTTGTTCATACAAATGAGCGTGCATGTGAGTTAATCAGCTTCATAATATGCTGTTCTTTCTTTTAATAAGAAACATACAGCATTTTCCTGGAGTTCACCTGCGGAATCAGATTTCAATGGTGATTTCTAGGAGGCCTCTTTAGAATATACAAATATATAGTGCAGTCAAACAAGACTGGCATGCCTCTCCCTTTTCTGCTAACTGCTACTTCTTGGAATGTTGAGTCTGTTTTATAGGCTCAGATGGCTTTAATTTATTCTTTGGCGTTGCAACGTCATCTAGGTTAAACACACGGAGGAGTACAATGTACTCACAGAGATTATATAGTAGTCTCTGTTCTAACAAAGCTGTTCTCCACGAGGAAACACGTTCTATGGGGTACTGTGTGTCAATTGACCATTACAGTAACTCACATATATGTAAATGTACAGTACATTACAGGCATCATTAAGTTAGTTCTTTACTCACCAAGAGCCCCTTGACAGATATCAGTTCTTGTGGCTCCTCCAATTATGAATTCTGGACTTGAACATAACTCCTGTAAAATATATTTCATCAGTCATACCAAGCCTTCACAAACAGCCCATTTCACTACTGATGGCACAATATTCCTTGAAATAACCTTCAGGTTTCATGTCCTGCTCAGAGGCAGCACCAAATTAGTGATCAACAAATCAGAGTCAATTTTATTTGTAAACTGTCCATCACACACGAAGCTAATAGTACAGTTTCAGCATTTCCCTACATGCTTATGCAATCGTGTTGCATCAAACATGATTATATGACTGCGAATGAGTGGACTGCTGTATGGTATGGATGCCCGCAACAATCTGGCCCCGCGTGGTCAAAAATCAGCATTACACTATGGGATCTGGGAAACATTTTGAAAAGTTGGCGCAGATAGTTCCAAACTTTCCCCAGATCAGTCCTGGCTGTTGGCAAACAACAGTCCCAGAGATGCGCGTATCACAAGCTGGAATGGGTTGGTGGTAAAACAACTCATTTGTGAGTAGACTGCTCACTTTGAGAGAAAGTCAGTACCCTAAAGCCTGAACACTTGACACAAAAGGTGTAAAAATAGAGCCGAACATTATAACAGAACATTTATGCACAACGCGTGAAGATTTCTATCGTCAGTGATGAAAGTTAGCGGGATACCTGCATTATGCATTTCCATGTTTGTAGCTAATGCGGAATACAGTTCGTCTAGTCAAGACTTACGCCTGGTCTTTTCCACTGAATTCCTCTTGTTTTGTAAGAACTTGGCCCAAGCTCTTTAAATCCCAGGGATTCGGGCGCGGCTGGGAAAGTTGGGTCCGAAAAAAGTTGTCCACGACTTAAGCACTGACTTCTCAGCGACTCAAAATCCTGATTGAGATACTTGACAGCATTTGCATTTGTTCCAAACCCTGCAGCCAAAGCCCGTTTTTTGGCCAACGTAGATGCGACTCCTGACATCTTCGGGTTTTGATATTCTCTCTAAATTCACCAAGAGTAAAACTGAAAATGTTTCGATTCCTTAAAAGAGTTAAGTTTTATTCTCCACCCTATCAAACAGGCGTGGCTTCTTGTCTTGTTCAAGTTAATGCATGTTGTCCGTACCCCTCAGACAACAGGAAGACTGTAACCGTGTTTAGAGATTCAGAGAAATGGCAGAGATGTTCCAAATCATTAGACTTTTACACCCTCCCTTCAGGAAGTATATTCTCGTAAAGCTCAACCACTCCCTCTTTTTAGCTATGGATATGTATGTGAAAATGGGGGGGGGGGGGGGGGGGGCGAAGCCTATAATCAGTTTACCAATCGCTGTAAAAGTGTGGAAGATCACATTGTCTTTTATTTTGATTTGTAATGACCTAATTCCGAGGAAATGAGCATAAAACCTATTTCACCGTTTTTGCTTTTGTCCCGCGATGAATGCAATGAATTCAGTTAAATTCACTGAAGGGCAGTGTTTTTTTTGTTGTTGTTGTTTTTTTATTTGTTTGTTTTATTTTGTTTTGGTTTGGTTTGGCTTGTCCTTTTTAATGAGCTAAAATCAGTCAAATTTGTCAAGAGCAGACCGTTATCTTTTTGTATTAAACTTTACTCTGTACAGGACACGGTATTTATAATTTCAAATAAATTAGATCAGTTTCTAAAATGATGCATGTTTATCGCGTAAAACTTAGTGGGTCTGAGGGGTATTCCAGAAAACGGGTTTAGTGAAAACTCGAAGTTAGTTAACTCAGAGTAAGTCGTAAACCTCATAATAGAAGAGCCCTCTGGCTTCATTCTCCTAGCAAAACAAAGCCGTGGGGCTCTTCTATTAGGAGGTTTACTACTTGTTCTGAGTTAACTAACTCAGAGTTTTTACTAATCCCGTCATTCTTGCCCCCTTAATTTACATTAATTATATCTAAAAGAATCTGTGTGTCCACCGAACCTTTAATTATGTGCACCACAACCATATAACCACAGTGATCATTTACAGCTGCCACAGGCACATGCAGAATTCTCAGTCATTCCGAGATGTTTACTCATGTATACGGCTTTCATGTCTTTGACGTAGTTTATCTACTTCTATTACTTCTGTTACTTCTGTTACTGATGTGCTATGCGTAAGAACATATTCGCAAGGTACTGTGGGAGTTGAAGTAACTGTGAACACTTTCACCTATCACAAAGTGCCCACCTCTGGAGCAATGCTGGCGATGCATATGCACAAAATGTATAAAAACACTACCGCTCGCTCTCTCTCTCTCTCTCTCTCTCTCTCTCTCTCTCTGTCTCAGCTCCCGAACTTGTAAATGTATTAAACAGAAATAAAAACTTTTTTTCACAAAGCGGACAGACATATTTATAAAAAGACCTCTGGAAACAGTGATGGGATAATTACGTGCATGTTTACATGATCAGCTGTCTCTTTGACCCTGTCAGAGAAATGCCTCTGTGCTCCCAGGTCAAATTTGTAGTGTTAATAATCTTTGTGTAGTGCAATCTAAACAGGCTTTCTAGAAGGACATTACATTTTGATTATTCAGGGTCATTCATCTTAAAGCTTGAAAAATAGATTTTGACACTATCAGTAGATAACTTAACACCTGAGATGCCAAAGCCACACCTTCCATAGTGACCATGCTACCTGAACATAGGAATACCTGACTCCTCCTCACCCCACCTCTTCCCTGAAGTTTTTCAACCTATATCCTGGCTTATGTTACACACTCAGCACACACTCCATTTGATCTGACAAGGTGTTAAAATGTCAAGCAGAGCCCTACACCTAGCCTGGCGTAAGAACAGAGAGGAGGGATTGGGAAGCAATGACAAGGCTGTTCCCTTTAACAAACAGGACTTCCAGGCACTCAGGGATCAGTGTCTGGAAAGAGGGGTCCTCTTCTGTGACCCGACTTTTCCTGCTGAGCCTGACTCTTTAGGGTACAATGAGCTTGGACGTTACTCCTCAAAAACCCGTGGTGTGGAGTGGAAAAGACCCAAGGTAGGTGCACTGTTTCTTATGAAGTCCTAGGTGGGAGCCGTGGGTAAATCTGAAACAGTTATTGCTCTGTGACAATACTATTTAACTAAGTAAGGTCAGTCAAGGTCAGCTAAAATTATTCATAGCATTAAGAAAATTATACTTGTTCATTTTCAGATTCATATTTTTTTTTAATCATTGGCATGATTAAAAGAAAAAACTGTTTTTTGCTAAACACACCCATAACAGGATGTTTGTGAGTTCTTTTAAGTAATCACGGTGACAGATGGGAGAGTGACTGTGAAAAGGGACGCGGGGTGCTTCTCATAAAATGAAGCGAAACCTATTCCTGTTTGAAGTTTTATATCCACCTTACTCTGTTGCCACGGTAACCTTTTGCGGCTCAGGTTACTTACCTAGAGGCTGTGATGGTGACAAACAGTAGCATTTGTTTTTGTCTTTTAACCGTGTCTTTAATTATTAACAGCATCTGTTTGTAAGGTTGCTGCCTTTTTTAATCATACAGCTCAGTAATGAATCATGAAATTTTTTGTTCGCCTTCCTCAGCAATAACAGATTACAGTATCAGCGACAAATGTGTTATAGCCTACCCACCCTTCAGGAAGCAGATAATTTTTAGGGTGTAGTGTTTTGGCTAGTTTTTTTTTTTTTGTTTTTTTTCTTCTCAGCAGTGACCAGCGAATAATATGAATGAATAATACATTGTATTCTGAAAATATTTCATCTCTGCAAGTTAAATAATATGTTCTGATCATGTCCTGTTTTGTAGGAGCTGTGCTCAAACCCTCAGTTCATTGTCGGAGGGGCCACAAGGACAGATATCTGCCAAGGAGCTTTAGGTCAGTGCGTTGTCTTTTGCAACCAGTCACACTTATTTCAGAACTGCAAGGCCCAAAATAAATCAAAATGATCTGAAAGTAGCCCGTAACTAAGTTGGTCTAAAAATAATGAGCAGGTAAGTATAGCATACCCTGATACAGTTGGATTTCGCACTGCATCACGTGTAGACATAGCTATCGCTTTGTTCTTCTTTACATGCAGGCCAAACAATCAAGAAAGTGTCTATCACAGTCATTTCAAAAGTATTTGCTGAGATGGCAATGGTAAGACCTAGAGTTGTGTTCTGCGGGGTAACTGTCTAAAGCATCGTATGCATTATGCATGAGCTCTGAAGACAAGGAGTCAAATGCAAGTGTAAGATCTGTGCTCTTTCAGTTTAGACTGGTAACTGTTGCCGGTGTTGTTCTGCTACTCTGCCTCAGCGTGTTTAACTGATGAGCCTAAAGCCTTCCACTGTTACAGGTTCATTAATGATGAATATGGGCCATTAGACTTTGTGTATATGTATCATTTTCAGTAACAGATTCTCTTTTAAGCCATATGTCCTGTCTTCTGTTGACTCCTTTATTTGTCAGTAGTCCACCCAAAATTTACACACAAAGTGTAAATTAGAACTGCCTGACACAGCAAATATAACCTCGGACCCAGTTTCTGATTTTGGCGTGAGTCATGGCTTTATAGATTCAGGTCATCACTGTTTGCCCATTAGTCAGAATGTGCACAGAGGCTTTGACCCCAGTTTTAATCCACTCTTGTCTTCCTACTTGCCTCATCCGCAGTTCACTTAATGTCGTTCACAAATTTACCATTTGGCTCCATCAGGAGAGTTTCTCTAGGCCTTTAATTATAAAAAAAAAAATCATTGACCTCATTTGTAATCATACATCTGCAAAAAAACATTACAGAATGGATTGTAAGGCCTTTGTTTTCCGTAAATGTGTCACTGCCTCATAAAAAATTATGGATTACATCCTTTTGGCACTTTTGGTATTTGCACAGGAGACTGCTGGTTACTGGCAGCCATTGCCTCTTTGACCCTAAACAAGGACATTCTTGCTCGAGTTGTTCCTCCTGGACAGAGCTTTGAGGAGAACTATGCTGGAATCTTTCATTTTCAGGTGAACATTTACTTCCTTTAGATAGCAGCTTTCCCTTGGCCAAGCAGCTCTGTTTATAATCATTAGCACATGCAAAAAATTGTCCAAATAAACCTTAGCGACTGAGGTACGATACGTTCTGGTTTTATGCAAACAATGATTTGAATAGAAAGAAAGTGTTAACCAGATTCTAAACACCACACACTCATTGGAAGAGGACGAAACAAAATACAGGACAACAAATAAGGACAAGTACGATTTTCAACGACTGTTGTCCAAAACCTGTTTGCAGCTTTGGCAGTATGGAGAATGGGTGGACGTTGTCATTGACGACCGGTTGCCCACCAGGGATGGGAAGCTGCTGTTTGTTCACTCTGCAGAAGGTTCTGAGTTCTGGAGTGCTCTGCTGGAGAAGGCCTATGCCAAGTGAGTACACTTTTCACGTGACGCAGACGAGAGAAGTGCTCTAGATGTAAGATGCAGAGGAGACTAGGGTTGGCTGTGACAGGTTTCAGTTCTATTGTCTGAAAAGACCACATTTAAATCTTGATTTAGACAGCCAACAACTTTCCGCTTTGAACCTGTCAGTTTGTTTTCACACTATGCAAGATATTATCAGTAGATGGAGAGAAATATTAAAATTGAACCCAACTCCTGGGTCTCTTTTACACTGTTTTGAATTAAAATTTGTGTTCACACAGTTTCAAGAAACTATGTGAGTCATCACATTTAACTTGGAAAAAATCAAAATCAAACAAAAATGAGAACAACTTTTGTGCTGTAATGTATAACATTAACATTTTAGAAAAAGGTTGTAATAGTCAGTCATGTGACTCTAGATAGATCATGAGGAAGGAAGTAAAAGTATTACAGATAGCTCATGGAACAGCAATCTGTCTTCCCTTACTTGCATTTTTAAGGAGTGGGTAAAAAATACACTCTTTTAGTAAAACGTTCAGATATATTTTGATAGCAGTGTAACGCTCAACAATGACTAACATTCTCCTTTGACTTTATTGGTATAAAATAGGTGCAAACTTATACCGGGATATCTGTCCTAGTGACTTCTGGCAAGACTCAATGGTCTGCTGTGAACTGGTGTCCCTGGTTCTTAGTTATTTAGCTATTGCATGTACAATCCAATCTTTTATGCTTCGGAATTTTTATAACGCCATGCACGGATAACAGCTGAAAAACAATTGTTTCAAATGGGAGCAATTGCCGAAGAAAGAAACCTCGATGACTCACATTGCATGAAAAACACATGAAACTTGTGTTTTATTTTGCATTTTACTGTGTTTAACTGTGTTTAGTGTTACTCTGAATTTTCACACGTCTCTCCTTAAATATTTTGAGTTAAATATTGGCAGTTGCCTGTGAGAGTTTTTATTTGCTTGTTGTGCCAAATCAGCAGTAGCGATGATCACCAGAACTGCACACTGGGTCATACTGCAAACAACCACAACCCAGAGTGTAAATGTGTGACTAATGTTATTAGTAATCTGTAACAGTGCCTGATAATGCAAATAAACTGGATAAAATGGAACATGAAACACGACAACATTTTTTTCCTGTAATTCCACTGCAATTTGTGTTTTGCTCAATGTCTTTACAGAGTTAACAGCTCATACGAGGCCTTATCTGGAGGCTGCACCACAGAGGGGTTTGAAGACTTCACTGGGGGAATTGCCGAAAACTATGATTTGCTGAGGGCTCCTCCACATCTATTTAAAATTATTCAGAAAGCTCTATACAGGGGCTCCCTCTTGGGTTGCTCCATTGATGTAAGGCTTCTTTTGCTCTGTTGTGTTTTGGTAAAACACCTCAGGAACAGGTCATAGCTGAAATGTACAGACAGTTACTTCCCAAAGTTTTGACATTTCCTGCTGTTATGTGCAGATTAAATAAATAATATTACCATGAAACAGACCATATTCAACCATTTCTTTTTTAACACAGCACAGCGGGAAAAAAAGTAATATCATTTGTCATTACAACAACCACTGAACTAATGGGTTGGGCATTACTGAGCTCAAGCTAGTATGCAGTAACATCGCTCTGTTGAAGAATAATGAGCACTTTATTCAGAGTGAGAGCTTTATTGAGAGTTGAAGCCTTGTTTCGTTTGTTTCTAGAGTCTATTCTTCAAGTGTTGTTCATGTTTCGTATTAGATCACCAGTGTGTATGAGACAGAGGCAGTAACGCGGCAGAAGCTGGTGAAGGGTCACGCCTACTCCATCACCGGGGCGGAAGTGGTGAGTGGATATAAAGTCACACATATGGGAGTGGTATCCATTTTTTAGCAGACTCTTCAGACTTCTTGTCTTCCTTGAAGGTCCATCTGTATGGGAGTCCAGTTGAGCTGGTTCGGATCAGAAACCCATGGGGTGAAGTGGAATGGACAGGCCCCTGGAGTGATGAGTGGGTGTAGAGTTTGTATGATTTCTGCAGGGCTATGCTTGACGTTAAACATTTGGACCTGAGATAACTTGGACTTAAACATTTGGACCTTCACACCTTTTATAACCTCCTGTTTAATTTTTCTTTTTTTTTTAAGATAAAGTATTTATTGCAGTATATCCAAAGCATGACTCCATATATTGCAGTTTCAACAACTGGACTTTAGCTGTCTTTTGGTGATTTCCAAAACACAAATAAACAAAAATCTCATTTTAGCTCCAGAGAATGGGATGGTGTCAGACCTGAAGAAAAATCCAAACTGGATTATTGTGCAGAGGATGGGGAATTTTGGTGAGGACAGTTTACCCTTTGATTCTAGACTTAATTTAGGGATGTCCTTGAGAAAAAACTTGTGACCAAAATAACTCCTTCCCATCCTCCTCTGTTGCTAGGATGGCCTATGCAGACTTTCTCAAGCAGTTCTCCAAACTGGAGATTTGTAACCTGACTCCAGATACACTGACTAGTGATGAAGTTGGTCGGTGGAGTTATTACCAGTTTGAGGGTAACTGGAGGGTGGGTTCCACAGCAGGGGGCTGCAGGAATCACCCAGGTAATCAGTCACCAGCTTTGGACAAACTCCTACTTTTTTACACATGAAACTTGGACAGTAGAAATATCATAAGACGTTTCAAATAGATAGTATGTGATAACTGTAGTTATTACATATATGTTGAAGAAACTATGTGAACTAACTCACAAAGATCAAGATTAGACTAAATGTGTTTGTTTTGCCCCAGAAGCATTGTTAAGTACTTACAGTAGTAAGGTAACAGATATGTCTGCTTCAAACCTCAAGGGCTGATATGAAATGAGAGACGGATCTCTTATCTGGATCTCTCCATCAGATATGGAAGCAGAGAGCAGAGAATATATACACTGAAATGCAGCCATCCACACACAAATGGGTCAAGAGAGGCATGTGGATAATTTGAATTCATTATCATTAAGAAGGCAGTCTTTGAAATATTTTCTATGAAAAAATTAAAAATGACACTGTAACATGGATTGGGTGTCTTTACTAAACGAACACAACTCTATGAACAACATGTTGCTTCTCAAACCAATAAAATAAAATATATCAAAGAGAGCCCTCTCAAATATTTGATAGGTTTTTTTTGACGTTCAGTATATATCTTGCATTTAAACACATACCTCTCTTCAAAAAAAAACATTTAAACCACCACCAAAATCATTCATTCTGAAAACACGTGATTCAGCACTTTCTGAAATGTTATGGTGTTATAATTTCTGTCTTTACAGCCACATTCTGCTCCAATCCCCAGTTTGCCATAAAACTGGAAGATGTGGACGATGACCCTCATGATGGAGAGGATGGATGCACGTTTCTCGTGGGTCTGATGCAGAAGGACGGGCGCAAAGAGAGGAGGTTTGGACGTGACCTAAATACAATTGGTTTTGCTATCTACCAGGTAAAGCGCCGAAATTCAGTTATTTTATCATGTGTAATTTATTGCTATGTGGTATAACTGTGGATAAGAAATGATCTATTGTCTGCTTGACTTTCAGGTTCCTGATGAGGTATGTGCAATAAACTTCTTATTTTACAAAAGAGGAATAGTGGTCGTTCATGAAAAATCAGTGTAAAATTAGCTCACTCACAAAGTACCACAGTGTACAGTTACATTGCGGTGCTTTCAGCATAGTGTTGCATAGTCCATTAAGCAAATTACAATTGTTTTACATCAGTGTAAGTACCAAAATATGCAGTCCCGGCTAAACTTTTTCACTTAAAATGTTAAAGTGAACCAATCATTTATTTTGTTTCTACCTTGCTCTTTCTCTCTATAATCCTCTGCGGGGGTAGTATAAGGGCTGCACTAACATCCACCTGGGTCCAGATGTGCTATTGCGTCAGAGAGCCATCGCTATGAGTCACACTTTTATCAACTTGAGGGAGGTTTGTGACCGTTTCAAGCTACCACCCGGTGAATATGTCATCATACCGTCGACCTTTGAGGCTCACCGCAAGGGCAGCTTCGTCCTGCGCGTCTTCTCTGAGAAACACGCTCACACCAGGTGGGTAAAAGTGTAGTTCTCCTATGGATGCACTGAAGATTATTACTGCAGCAAACAAAGGTAGTTAGGTGTTTAGTAAGAACGTCAGCTTCACAAATATCATTGTGGGTGTAGGACACAAAGGCATGCAGTTCACCCTTATCACCATGTGGTGGCGAAAGAGTACAGCTAATTGAGTCCATACTCATTTCTGTCATGTATGCCATTTCCCAGTTCTGCACATTGCAGATCTCTTTCTGCTCTAACACAGATATCTAGGTTATTCAATTGATTATAAGATTCATAATTAGCTGATGACTTAGATTATGTGTATTGCCATGCTGTAGTCTGCAGTTCCAGGATCAATATATGTGATTGAATAACTGTATATATCATCCAAATGTTTGCCAGTTTAATCATGTCCCTTTATCTTCATAGTCCTATGGAGGAGGATGTTACTGGAAAAGTCGAGGAGGTAAATAACACTAAGTGTGGAATAGCGCTCACTCATACAGTAGATAATGTCAAAACACACATCTTATTTGCCGTGTTTCCAAATATCCCTCTAATACCCAGGAGCTTAAATGACTATAACCTTTTTTTCAGGCTGATGTTGGAGAGAAAGATGTGGACCCCCATTTCAAACACCTGTTTATGAGGATTGCTGGAAATGTATGTACATCAAATCTGGTTAACATTTGCGAGTAGATTAATGTACATTCATATATTTCATTTTGCCAAACGTTTTACTGGATGTGTGTGTGTGTGTGTGTGTGTGTGTGTGTGTGTGTGTGTGTGTGTGTGTGCGTGCGTGTGTGCACGCGTGCGTGTGTTTGTCTTTTTGTTGTTTTGGGGGGGGCCTCTGTTTCCCAGGATTCTGAAATCTCTGTTCATGAACTTCAGCAGATTTTGAACAGAGTTGTGACTCATAGTAAGGAAGCATTCCTTTTTTAATTTAAATTTAAAATAAATCATTAAATGCTATTATCATCAGGGTTTGTCTGACTTGTTGAATGGGAATCATTTGTAGCAAAGAAAGCAGAATAGTAAATCTGTATAATGTCAAATGCGGGATTTATTTCACTCAGGAAGTGACATCAAGACAGACGGCTTTAGCATGGAGACCTGCCGTCACATCATTAGTCTGATGGATGTATCCTTATTCATTCATATCAATCTGACTTCACATTATAAAACAAGCTAAACGAATGGATAGAAGAATGAATGAATGGATAGAACAGGGAATGGAACCACTGATAGAAAGAAAAACATGCCTAGTTCTAGTCCTGTGGCTGCTATGATAAGATATTTGTGATGTTATGCCTTAATTGCAAACAGACAGATGGAAATGCTAAACTGGGCCTGGTTGAGTTCCACATTCTATGGATGAAAATCCAGAATTACATGGTAAGAATGACAGAGACTGTGATAAGGACTAAGAAAATGTAATGCATTACTACAACAAGCATTTTTTTGGCAGATTAAAAAAACTTGAAATGAATCTTGAATTTGAAAACATTTGGTCATCCATTCACATGACTCAGTTTT
Organism: Chanos chanos; assembly: GCF_902362185.1. Lineage (NCBI taxonomy): Eukaryota > Metazoa > Chordata > Actinopteri > Gonorynchiformes > Chanidae > Chanos > Chanos chanos. The sequence continues at coordinate 13,879,041 of NC_044498.1, forward strand.
AAAAATGTGTTTCCTAAAACCAAGAAAGGTTTATCCTGATATCAGAGTTGCAATTAATCAGTTGAAGACAATTCTTGGTTGGCTCGCTATTGAATTTTTAGTCAAATGAATGGCTCTCTGCTAGCAAACTGCAATCAAAACCCAAAATCACAAGTTCATGTCATTCTGAAATTCACCCTTGTCGAACTACACGTAACCTGTTGCTCTTATCCAGAGCAACTTACAATCATTACCATATATGCACAAACGCACCTCCTTTGCAGCTTTGGAGTTGAATACCTTTGGTGAAAGGCAAATGAAACTTGGTGTTCAAACCCACAACCACCCATTTATCAGGCCCAGGGTCAGCATCCATGATGCCTGGGCCTGGGACAAAATTATTTGAACAGGCCCCTGCCCCCACCCCAATGAGTGAGAATCACTCTCTCTCCTGGGCACCCCCCAGCCCTCGGCTTGGCCCGGAACAACTTCCCTAGTTGTCCCCCCCAGATACCGGGCCTGATCAAGCCACTTACCTCATAGCAGCCAGTACAACAGGAAATACTGTAAAAGTGGAAGGAAGACAGGATTTAATTAGATATCAACAGTTCCAAGAAACAGGAAATCTTGATGTTACAGCAAGACTGTGATTCAGTAACATACTTTTGGATGCTTACAGGAATGAAGAATGAAGATTTTAAAACAGCAATCACAGTCTGCTGATTATTAGAATAACGCTGACAAATCTGTGAGAGATCTCAAAAATGCAGTGTATGCCAGGAGACCTACAAATATTCCTGAAGCAGAGGAGGGTTGCAAGGAAGAGAAGAAAAAGTCATAAAGCAAGGAGAAATTCTTAGTTGTCTGTGGGAGCATTTGGAAACTGTTATATATGCTCATTACTAACTCACACTTAAGGTTCATGGATGTCCGCAAATAGCCTCTTTACAACTTTCCAATTATTTTTAATCTGTAAACAGTACAAATAAATTGTTATCATTCACTAAGTCTTGCAGAGGTTGGATCAGTCAGCAAACCCACCATAACGTCTCATACTGATATCTCCTAGGACATTTTCAAGAAACATGACTCTGATAATTCTGGTACCATGAGCACACATGAGGTCAGGACTGCTTTGACTGAAGCAGGTGATGTCCAGCATGCAAATTTAAGTTGATTATCCTTTAATACTCAAAGTCAAGATTTTTAATTTGTTTAATTCCTTACATCTAGTTCGTGTTGATGTTTGTCCCTCAAAATGTAGCAAAAGGCATTTAAGTTCTCGTATATGAAAGCTAATTTGAAATTTTGAAATGTTGAATTTAAAAACTATTTGAGGATGGAAACGATGTGAGGATCACCAGCGCTATTGTACTGACAGGTAATTTACTTTTTATTTTTTTTTATTTTAGGGTTTCAGCTCAACAGCATCGTGTTGGAGGTAATCGTTTCTCACTACGCTAACCAGGAGTATGCGATTGATTTTGACGGATTTGTGACCTGCTTGATTCGACTGGAACTGCTCTTCAGTAAGTGGCGCTGTTCGATCTGTGCGTGATTACAGAAAGAGCTCGTGCGCTTCCTTCAGAACAAGGCCTTATTGCTGCGGTACGATAAGTGCATTTTCTTACGCCGAGCTAGGCCTGATGCTTATCTCTAGCTCATGTTTACGTCTTTTTTTCCATTTTAAGGAATGTTCAAAACACTTGATAAGAACGACACTGGGAAGATTCAGCTGGATATAGTTCAGGCAAGGATACTTTATCAATGTGTCATTTGTGATGTGAGATATGAAGGAAATAGCTGCAGAACCTTGATTCGTTGAAAACCTCACTCTGTGTGTATGTGCATTTCAGTGGCTGTGTTTGGCTCTCCACTGAAATTTCCGAAAACACTGATGGACCAGCGGAGGCATTTCCTACAATTATGATCAAGAGGATGTTATTCTAATTTGACAGGAGACAGCGGAGCGCTTGAAATTGTGTGTGCTATAAAAAATGGTGTTTAATTGCAAAAGCAATTAATTTGTTGTCATGATCATTGAGACAAGTGTTTAAGATATATATATATATATATATATATATATATATATATATATATTATTATTATTATTATTAAAAGAAACATTAAAGGAAACCAACATTTTACCTTCAAACTGTTGTTGGATTATTGACTATGGATTCCAGTTTTTCCCCGAAAATGCGAAATGTATTATGTGTGTATCTAAACAGAGTCTACGGATAATGTTTGGGATTACTAAATATCTAACAGCTTTGGCAAATACACTTATTTCCATACATGGGTAAGCTAGTTTCTGCTCAAATTTAAAAACAGTTCACAAACGAGCACAATTATGCTTGCCCAGTAATTTAACAGAAGAATTTGCATCTGTATAGCCTACATTTGGACCTGTTTAGGCAACTGCTCGATACATGCAGGCAGCCATATGAAAACCTCAAACAGCTTTTTTTGTCTGTCTGGAGTCCACACACACACAACTGGTAGTCGTGGTAGTCGATATCCCTCGATATACAGTACAATTCTCTTTCGGGATAGTTGACATTCTGGATGTGGTTCTGCTGAATTTAGTTCGATACCTACCTCTGGCACGTTTCTCTCTCAGAATGGTTGTAGTTCCGTAACCTGGAGCACACCCAGCGCCATAAAAAGATACCACACCTTTGCATGAAGATCCCAATACTAATGGATAGACGCTGACGGAAGAGACCTGAGAGCAAACATGTCTGGAATAGCAGCGAAGCTTCAACGCAACCGTGCGCGAGCGGAGGGCATCGGTACTAATGCTCAAGCCGTAAAATATCTCGGACAAGATTATGAGGCGTTGAAACGCAGTTGTCTAGAGAGTGGACGATTGTTTCATGATGAAACTTTTGAAGCCGTGACGTCCTCGTTAGGTTTCAATGAGCTTGGTCCAAGTTCTTACAAAGTGCGTGGTGTTGAATGGTTGAGACCGACGGTAAGAAGAATATGAGTAATATCCTCAGTTTAGCTAAAGTTTATAAATCATTAAGAACAGTCCTGAAGAACATTAATAGATTTTCTTGATTCTACGGTGTAAAAAATGTTAATGGCTGGCTTTCGAGAATGAGAATTCAAAGATAAATTATGTCACATCACTAGATTATGTCATAGCCTATGTCATGTGAACATTGTGTAGGCCTGTTTAATGTTTTAAAAAACATTTTTAAAACGATAATTTCATTTGATTTCAACTTCATATTTAATTTAAATAAATTATTTAACTTTATGAATTCATTTTTATTGGTACCTGGGCTTTCTCTCGCTGATGAAGAACTTAATACTTGTTGCTGAAGGGAAAACTTACTTATCGAGAATTCCTGAAGCACTCCCTGCCCATGTAGTTCGCTTCACGGGAGACAAACTGTATTGATGCCATGGCTTCCCACCATATGTCAAATAATATTAAGTTTGAAAACTTGCAGCCAATGGAATATTTTTCACAGCTCTTATCAGACAACTGATTTGAAATCAAAGTTAGGAAAAAATAATTTATAATTGAGAAACACCTCGGGCGCAGTTCTCAACTCCTATTCATGATACGCCCTCTAGGATGTCAGTTTTATTCAGTTATGATCTGCAGATTCCAGTTGCTTGGCATAGTAACTGCCTGAAGAGATAACAGCGGAAGGCAGACCTCGCTCCTCTCATCATTGGGAAGACAGGCCAATTTATGTTGTATCTGATTGATACACTACATTTTGTTTTTATTTTTTTTTTGTTTTCATTTGTCTGTTAACGTCTTTGTGTTGGTCTTTGAAGAGACTGTAGTGGCTTTCAGATCATATAGTACTCTGTCAAATATACTGAGTAAACTTTGTTCTATTGCAAAAGGCTGTAACAACGTTAGCCACTCCTGAGACCAGGAAGTCCTTAGAACAACAGCTGATCTTCCAAACTTTAAAAATGGCTCGCTGGGTGAAAGGATGTATCAGACAGTCACTTAAAACATAATGCTTAATGGAAGGAAAAAATCTTGCCAGAGACCCAGTTATTATGTCGTCAAATATTAGTTGAGTTGCAATCATAATGTTTCTTCTGCTATTGTTTGAATGTCTTGTCAGAGCACAGACTCAAATTTTGATCACAAACATATCACCACTCCATAATGGTTTTTTATTACTCACAAGTGGCATTCACAAGTGGCACGGCCAGTAGTGAGGCAGGCTAAGTGTCTCTTTGCTTTTAAAAGTGATGAAAAAAGGAAAAACAATTTCATGTGTATGATGTCCCTGGTGCATTATTCATCATGTCTTGTGTTTTGTTATGTAGGATTTGACATCAAGCCCGCAGTTTATTTCTCAAGGTGCTACCAGGACGGATATATGTCAAGGGGCCCTTGGTAAGTCCAGGTGATCTTACTGCAGTAATTTTTATATATTCAGTTTACATGATATTTTATTTTATTTGTTCAAGAAATATACCCTGTATGCTAACTTTAAATGTAGAACAAGCATTCAAATAGTTCCTGGAAAGCTCGTTCATAGAAGGTGAGGCATTTCTGGTTTAGGGAGTTTCTTAAACTACCTCTTTACAAACGTCAACAATGAAGTAAATTAGAGAGGGAGGACAGAGGACAGACAAAGAGAATGAGAGCAACAAAGAGAGAGAGAGGTTGTACGTGACAAAGGCTTTTCTCTTTTGATTTTTTGATTCTAACAAGAATACTCCTGAAAAAGTAATATGATGTTACAGTGTGTGTATCACCCAGTCCTGAGAATGGACTCTTCCATCCTCCTAATCTAAGACATGGGACACTTTATCCTCATCAGCTTCAAAGTATTCAGATTTTTTTCCAACTGTTCACCAGTTTGTGTGATTCACCTAATTATGGGCTGGATAACTCAGTAACGTTTGGAGGTAGTTGTGTTAGATCAGGACTGGACCCCTGAAAGAGAGAGGCCTTCCAGGTGGCTGATTGCTGATCTCAGTTCTGACAAATGCCTACAAGGAACTCATAGTGTTTCTAATGATAAGCTTTCTGTTATCATTACCTACACAGCATTTGTTAAAACAATGTATTAACTTAGTTAAAGTTCTTGTATGTATCCTTATGTAAGGTCTGTGCAGAAGGCTAACCAACTCAGTTTGAAGTTCTGAGTTTGTAATCAGTTGCTTAGTTACAGGGTAGTGTTTATTATAAAGTTTACGTTTCAGTCCAAACAAACTGAAGTTGGTTTCCTGTGTTGTTGTTTTGTTTTGTTGTTTTTTTTTCGTTTGCATGGCATGTAATCAGCCTTTACCAAGGAATTGTGTTTTCAATGCAGGAATGTTTTTCACAGTTTCATCAGCGCTAGTAGTTAGCATGCTCATGGTATGTTCCTGAACCTCGACTGCCACTCCAGTCTCTCTTGTTTTTCTACAACCTCAAACCACCAGCCTTAGGGAATTGTTCAAAGGTTCAGTGGTCAAAGGGTCTGTGTGACTCTATGAGCGAAATTCTTGTTACATTTTTGTAACAACCTTTCAAATGGCTACTATCACTCTTATGTCTGTAAGCATATACAATAGGACCCTGGTAAATGCGGCTTCCGTGTTTTATCTTTTTAATATCATTTCTTAGGAGGTTGTATTTAGAGATGCCAGCTGAAAATGGAAAATTCCTTTAGCAGTGGTGGGTGGAATGTGGAGATGTATCCAGAGAGAGAGAGAGAGAGAGAGAGAGAATACACTGAAATTTTCAAACTTGTCAGAACATGATGAATGAAAGCTCAGTGAAAGGTTTCAACCTCCGTGTTCAAACTCTGGCATTGCTGTGACTCAGAGGACGAGTGTGTTTTTCCCGTGGGTTCACCAGTGTTTTTGATTTCAGTTTCCCTGTCCTTAATCGTCCACATGATAAATCTGTTTGGCAAGAGACTGAAAACAAAGTCCAACAATTCGAGATCTTAAGAAGCTCTTTTGTGCCTGTACCTCCCTTACTTTTCTCCACAGAAGTTTTCCCAACATGTCTGACTCCTGCTTACCGTCATTCTGAGATGAAAAACCTGTTTCAAATATATTGACTTTTTCGCAGAAGAAACAAACAAAGTAGATATAGTCATTGAAAAGGGCTAAAAATGTAGCATGATAGAAGGAGGAATATTAACTTCTGTTGTAATGTCACGTCATTAATAGAGTTTTTAAACTCACTCTGTTCCATGTATAAGCATATAATCTCTGTTTGTTCACAGGTGACTGTTGGCTTTTGGCAGCCATTGCGTCTCTGACACTGAACCAGGATGTACTTGCACGTGTGGTCCCTCCTGAACAAAGCTTTGAGGAGGACTATGCAGGAATTTTTCATTTTCAGGTTAGTTATTTGTTAATAACAATTAAAATATGTCAATTCCTGACTCTACCTCTATCTGTCATGAAAAATAATTTAAGGATTCAGTTAACCCTTCACTTTGTTTATTCATAATAAATCTTCCTGATTATACTTGAACTGGTGAGCAGAAATAATTTCTACATGATCTTCCTGCTCTTTTATGCATTTCAAATTGATTAATATAATCATTTTACATTAGGTACAAACACAGAAATCCTTTTTAAAAGAGCATCAGGATTTTATTGTTCATTTCGATTCGCTTGTGTCATGATATGGAAAAGAATGCAAATCTTTCATGTTCCTAACAGTTCTGGCAGTTTGGAGAATGGGTGGACGTTGTCATTGACGACCGGTTGCCCACCAGGGATGGGGAGCTGCTGTTTGTTCACTCTGCAGAGGGTTCTGAGTTCTGGAGTGCTCTGCTGGAGAAGGCCTATGCAAAGTAAGAATAATTCAAATGATCTTTGACGTCGTCAAACAAACCCTCTGATTTCACTCAACAAACACACAGAGCGTTTCAACCTGTACTACAGGCTCTACTGGCTCCTTCCCCTTGAGCACTTGAGCTGCATTTTGAATAATATCACTAAACTCAGAGTTGCAGGCTGAGTTCTAATTTAAACCTGTATTCTGTATCTGTATTCTGCTCCTCAGTTTCTGTAGCAGTTCATGTAACACTACAGAAGTTTAAGATTTAACTCTGTGCTATTATACTACAAGGTTATTCTCCTCCGTTATCACATTAAAAGCAGAACCTTTGTGTCATTGTGTAGATCATACTGACTCTCAAGATCTCTGTCTCTGTCTGAGAATGTCCACTGACACACCTTATGTCTTACCAATAAAACACAGTCCTGCAGCTGAGATCCAGACATTTAGGACTAGTGCTTTAATAAGTGAAAACCCTTTTGTCTTTGTCCTGGTAGACTGAATGGTTGCTATGAGGCCTTGTCCGGTGGCACCACCACTGAGGGTTTCGAGGACTTCACCGGAGGTATTGCAGAGGTCCATGAGCTGAGTAGACCCAGTCCACACCTCTTCAAAATCATTCAGAAAGCCTTACGCAGGGGCTCACTCCTGGGCTGCTCTATCGATGTGAGAGGCTGAAGTTTCAGTGTCTAGCAGTGAAGCTAATGTATTAAAGCTGAGAGATATATGACTTGCTTTTGTTTGTTTTAGATTACAAGTTCAGCTGACTCTGAGGCTGTCACCTCACAGCAGCTGGTGAAAGGACATGCCTACTCTGTTACAGGGGCAGAAGAGGTGGGGAGGCACACAAACAGTGCCTTTATATTTATGGACTTTTTCATTTTCATTTCAGTCTTCTTATTCTTAATGAGAAAAAATACATTTAAGGAAATAAGAAGTATAGAATGCTTATTTGCGACATACTGTGTGTGTGTGTGTGTGTGTGTGTGTGTGTGTGTGTGTGTGTGTGTGTGTGTGCATGCGTGCGCAACATACTCAGGTGGTATACAGAGGAGAGTTGACCAAGTTGATCCGAATAAGAAATCCATGGGGTCAGGTGGAGTGGACTGGGCCATGGAGCGATCGGTGGGTATACAGAGTTCATCAAGTGACACGTACAAACTTCCACAATAACAAACCTCTGTGAAGCTACAGCTTTTATATCCAACAGGCACCTGAGCAAAACCTAACTAGGGCATACTGAACTGTTGCCCAACCCTCACAACAGCACAACCGACCACTCCCTCTCGTGGTCTTTTGAGGTTGTTTGTCATGGAGAGAATTGCGTTGTCATGGGAATGTTTTTCACTGACTGTCATATGTCCTCTGGGGAGAGGAGTGGCACAGAGCTGTCAGTACCTCTCCACTCCTCAGTGCTAACCTGTGTTTGCGCTATGCAAACATGGCAGGCAGTGTTACTCAACTGAGCCGTAGTAGCGGTTCGCTGTGATTAGCTGTTTTACAGTTGTGTAATCTAAGGCTCTGTTACAGCACTGGAAGCACAGGCAAATTGACTGGCAATAGAACAAATGAGTTTTTCCAGCTTAATTTCACAAAAGTGTGAAAAATTCAATTTGAGCGTGAGAGAACCCCTCAGCTGAAGAAACAGGAGAATGTTATTAAGTCCCTTCTGTTTTTCATAAGGAATAAATAGTGATGATTTGTGTTGTTATTGGTTCACAGGTCCTCACAGTGGCAGCAGATCAGTGATGAGGACAGAGACAGGCTTAGCCACAGGGCAGAAGATGGAGAGTTCTGGTAAATGCATTTTTAAAAGATCATGTGATTTAACATCATATTCTGCTTAACATGTTACTTAGAAACATGAATGTTGCCCAATTACATATGACAGATTAAAGGTAAGTTCAATGTCCTTGTCATATGGGCCCATTTTGTCAACTGTTTCCTCATAATTAAAAAGTTTACTGCTACTGGGGGCTTGGGGGGGTGGTGGTCATCCAGTAAGTGACTTTCACAGGCAAACTGAGTGAAAATTGCTTTACATACTGTCATAAAGACCCAAAGCAAAAGTATTGATCAGAAAATTAAGGTCAAGCCCAACGTCAAGCTAAGGGTAATAATGAATACATGTACAAAGAACAATGGATTTACCTTTTAACTGTTCGGATTAAGTCTCACAAATGAATTTTGATGTGTACCCTAGGATGTCTTTCTCTGACTTCCTGAACCACTACTCCCGAGTTGAGATCTGCAACCTCACCCCTGATGCACTGTCTGACGACAGTTACAAGAAATGGGCGCTGTCTAAGTTTGATGGCAACTGGAGAAGAGGGTCTACGGCCGGGGGCTGCAGAAACTTCCCAAGTAATTAAAGTCTTTGTGTCAGTGTCTTTTGAACTGTAGCGGGTTCGTTAGTGGGTAATATTAATAAGCCCTTATTACAGGATGGTTATGAGGGACAAAATTATTAGTGCTGTCCATTTCCTTCAGTGATGACCCTCCATGTATCGATCGCCTTACATTTCTGAGTTTCTTTCCGTAAGCTATTGGTCTTTATTTACCAAGAATCAAAGGTGCTGATACTCCAGACGTGCTATGCCAAATTGTGTGGAACTCTGTAGACCATCAGTTTATCAGATTATCAGCACATCAGGGCTCTGTTCTTTTGTCTCCAGATACATTTTGGACAAACCCTCAGTTTGTGATAAAACTGGAGGAGGAAGATGATGATCCCAACGATGATGAATCAGGTTGCAGTTTTGTGGTGGGCCTAATTCAGAAGAACCGCCGTAAAATGAGGAAGATTGGCGAAGACATGCATACCATTGGCTTTGCCATTTACGAGGTGAGGAAACAAGGATTCGTAAGAAGAAGCATGACTGCTTACATTCAGTCAGCATGCAGTGTTATGCTGATGGCTTTTGCTGCACTTTCTCATTAACCTCCGTACTTGTTTTCCGCAGGTTCCAGATGAGGTCAGTAAAAACTGGAAACACTACAAAGATGTGAAGATAAAGCTGAGTCAGCTAACCTGATATTTTTCACATTCTTCCTGGAGTTCATTTTTGTATATTACAAAGATACAGTTTAATACAGCTACAGCGAGAATCATGTATTTTTGCAGAGAGCGATATTTCCATGGTCGGTTTGATTGCATTTGATTTTTTTCCTTTGTATTTGGTTGTTGTTCTTGTCCAGTTCACCGGCCAGAGGAACGTTCACCTAAACCGTGAATACTTCCTTCGGCATGCTTCAAAAGCTCGATCTGAGACCTTTATCAACCTTCGGGAGGTGTGTAACCGCTTTTGTCTGCCTCCTGGCGAATACCTCATCGTGCCCTCTACCTTTGAGCCAAACAAGGACGGAGATTTCTGCGTGAGAGTGTTCTCCGAAAAACAAGCCGAATTCGAGTGAGTCCACAGTACCATTGTAATCTAGAACAGCTAAAACTAAAGTCAGGCAGAACATTTCATATATTTTACTCATTTGAGATGATTCATGTCAATGCTTGAACTGTTTAAAACATCAGACAGTGAAACAGTCCAACCTTTTATGAGCAACAGGACACTATACCGTAGCATCTATGCATATTTGCAAACTTGACTAAATGTATCCACACTAATAAAAACAACCCCTTTTTTTCAGCAGGGATTGAAAAGCTACATGTGTATTTCCCATGACACAGGGGAATCATATCGTTCTTGTTATGATTTTTCTCTTCAATTTGTGGTTTTTTTTTTCCAGAGAACTTGATGACCCTATAGAGTCAAAAGTGGAGGAGGTAATACGAGTCCAAAATACATTTAAAATAAACTCTATGCTTACCACATCACAAAACCTTTTCAAGAAGATATCTTGACTTCCCCGACTACCTTGAGAAATGTAGTTGCCACAGACTTGCTGCCTGTGCTTGTTTCTAATTGCTAAATGCCATCTCGTCACGCTGCCACTCAACCTTTCACCAGCCTTACTAGTGTTGCCAGATTGGGCAGATTGTGCAGTTGGCTATTTTTAATGACACTGTGTTTGAAAAGACAGCCTGAGGTGGTTAGAGAACATGGACAATGGACTTTGAAAAGATGCTGAAGCAACATTACTGAATAATTTCCTTTTTTAAAAACAGGAGTCTTAAATTTAAAAAAAGAAATCCACAAAAAAAATTTAAAGGACACTATGATAACAGAATTTCAGTGAATGTTGTTCTTTGTCCAACAAAGTTGTTTTAAGTTTCTGTCGGTTGGCTGTTCCTATTATGCAAATACAATGAAGGTGTACTGTTTGTTTTTTTGAAGTGGAATTGGTAAAGTGAGTCAGATGTAACACTGCCAATTGCTCTAATCGGGAATGTGATCTTTCTCACTCCGCACATGCTCAGTAAGGTTCCCTCACTGCATGCAAGAGATGCGCTGAAAGCTGACAACTTTGCAGATTTTGTCAAAGGAAGTTTGTTATTATGGTATGAAAGCTATTTTTCTTGTCCAGTATATTTTGGTTTGATCCTTGGTTTTTCTGTTAATAAATCGAAACTAGGATGCTGTTCATCGCTGTTTGATTAGCTTTACAGTAGTATGTTATTATCTTTTGATAGCACACAGGGCTTTGTCACTGTTACACTGTTACTGTTACAGCCCACTCTTTCAGTACAACTAACAACACACTAATAGCTATTGCAAATACAACCACATAAACAATGTAAGATATGAGTAATGATAATCAGATCAATCATCAGAGGACTTTTTCACACGGACTGACCCGACTTACAGTCTTAGGGATTAATGATGAGTATTCATTTACTCCAATTTCATCATGTATTTAATGAGCCTATTTGTATAAAAAAAATGTTGTGTATCATCCTTGAGAAACCTGATACAGCCAAGAGGGACATGAGACAGCCTGAGTATGCCGGATGTTTCCAAACCTTCTCTGCTTGTTTTGGGCTCTGCGCACAGAGTTCTCAGGGAAGTGACATGACACAATTTTGAACTCAGTTATTTATAACTCTTTCCTATTCAGATTACAGTGAAACAATGAAATAACATAAAATCAATAGATAAATCTGTGGAGTTGTCACATATGCTTTGCTAGTTGAAATGTTACATCTGACCCCACACCATGTTGCTACCGGTGTAGTGGGTGGGGTCAGCTGAAACATTCCTCTCTTGATTTAAATCAAAATCCGGTTTGAAACACATTGTGGGAACTTTTTCGTGGCATGGTTAATTGTTCAACAGATGTACATCTTCTGTACTAAAAATAATTGTTCTCAAACATTCGGTCTCAGAGGAATAACAGAAGAAGCAAGTGTTACACCTGACCCACTTTCCACCCCATATTTTTTGTTGTTGTTTGTTTTTTGTTTTTGATTTTTCAAAAACTATTTTTCAGTAGTTGTTTTGTTAAGTCAGCACTGACTGTATTAATGTCTGGAAGTGAATTAGTGTGAGTTCTCATCTCTGATCCTTAGGCCTACAGTGGTGGTATTGCTATTTTTGAAAACCTTTTTTAAAAGTCATTGACAAAAACTGTAGATACTTTATTATTCCAGATTGAAATCTCTGAGGATGACGTTGATGACAGGTTTAGATCTCTCTTTGGACAACTTGCAGGAGCAGTGAGTATTTCAGATGGGTTAAAGTAAATACTGTTATAATACTGTTATATTCCTGTACATATGAAAAACCATGTTCAACTTCTCCTCCATTCTGTTTCCATAAAGGATTGTGAAATTTCTGCCTTTGAGCTAAAAAATATCCTAAACAAAGTGGTGACTAAACGTAAGCATTCCTACCCATCTTTATTTATTCTTTTTGATTGCATATATGATAAATAATATGTTTGATAAGCCTGTCTTGGGTTTTATAATTCAAAATCACATGTCCATGTGGCAGAGAATATAATGTGTCTATAAATTGCCATTTGCAGAATAATTCTTGTAGAAAATATGATCATTGCTTTACTATGCAGTATATGAACTCTTACTGTGATAATTATGGGTTTTTTTTACAGGCAAAGATATCAAAACAGATGGATTTAGCCTTGAAACCTGTCGTAACATGGTCAACCTTCTAGATGTATCCTTTGCATTATACGTTGCCAGATGTTGTCCTTACTGGGATATCTCAGAAATGTCACTTCCATTATATATCATATTACGATCCTGTTACTCTGTGCCCTTGACTCAATGTCCCAGAAAGATGGAAGTGGAAAGTTGGGCCTTATTGAGTTCAAAGTTCTGTGGACCAAAATTGAGACCTTCCTGGTTAGTATCATGAACACTGTCCCTGATATTTCCTCATGATGACACCTCCACTATCAACTATAATACTATCTTGTGCACCATTTTCTTTCTGTACCCAAACTGAGGCAAAATCAAGTGTCTTGCAGAGTTGGCATCTGGTTGTTTCCTGTTTTATCAGAACATCTACCGTCAGAGGGATACAGACCAATCAGGAACCATGAGCTCCAGCGAGATGCGTGTGGCAGTGGAGGACGCAGGTTAGATAATCAACTCCCAAAATCAGGCCATGTCACGACACTTTCACCCATTTTTAACTACCTGCCGAACTCTTCATGATGCCGTGTGAACTTGCTGCAATACTTCTGTTAATGAGAGATAATCTGCATTCCTCTAGGATTTTCGCTGAACAATCCTTTACATCAGGTTTTGGTGGCACGCTACAGTGAGCCCAATCTCACCATCGACTTTGACAACTTTGTGGGTTGTCTGGTGCGCCTGGAGTCCATGTTTAGTAAGTTCGAAAAAATAATAAACACCGGGAGGAGGAATTCCCATTTTTCTAGCAACAACTGAATGAGAAATCCTGCTGTTGCATTGTACAGCAGATGTGTTTTTCCTTGTAATAAACCAGGGCTTATTTCTTGTCTTTTTGCACATTACATTTTGGAATATTTTCTACCTTTGAGACGACAATTTCATTTTATTCTGTGCAGAAACATTCAAAACTATGGACAAGGATGAGTCAGGAGTAGTGGAGCTGAACCTCTTGGAGGTAAGATTTAATAACATGCCTGCATGTCGAAACAAATCACTGTGAGAATATTTTTCCTTCTCCTCCCACTCAAGTCAAACCAGATTACCAGAGGTATCTGCTCACTGTTGTTACTGCCCTATTTCACTACATACACGTGTTAGCTAAAAGAAGCACACAAAAAAGAGCTGACCTATGAGGTAAACAATTGATGAAGTATAACAAAAGTATGAGATGATATGTACTTAACTTGACTTAACTTGTTTGTTATTGCTTTTGTCGTTGGTTTGCCCATTTATTTTAGTGACGGGGGATAAAATGAAAAAAAAAGGCACAATACAGTCTATTTATGTTAATCATATTCACCGTGTCATGAAACAAAAGTATTCTTTGTAACAAAAACAACAGGTGAAGCAATGCAGGAAGTTCATTCAGACAACAACTATTAACAAGATCTGTTTTGCATGTTTTGTCTCCCCTTAGTGGCTGAATTTTGCTCTGCTCTGAAGTGGAGCAGAATGGACATCCGACACACACCTTTCCTAAGCCGTCACACTAGTTTATGCACATCTCTTGCTTCATTCAAAACAATCACAACCGGGGCATTAGAGGAAGATCGCGTTTTATATCAGTTTTTACAAAGATATAACAAAATAGTTTGATGCATGAAGGACGACGTCTCAGGTCTCTACTTTCAGCAGATCAGTCGATATTTTTCACTCAGTGGCAAATCCTCCTCATGCTCTTTTCATGGAGGGAGAGTGCGTCACGTCCTTTACCTCCACCTTTTGTAACTGAACAGCAGTAACAGTGTCACCAAGTACTGTAGTTGAAGACTTATGCTGTGAAGGCCTGAAAAAACATACTGGAATGTCTTTTTCTTTTTTTTTTTTTATCATAGTAATGCTATAGGAGTGGTGTGAAAACGTCACTATAACTACTGTTAAGAAGTAATGCTTTTTCTTTGGAGTAGGATGTTTCTGAGGTGATACTATATTTTCAGCCTTGGTTTCTTTTCTGGTCTTATTAAATTCTTTGGTAAATTTTGTCATTAAAAGATATATACTGAATTTGGTGCTTATTGGAGTGGAACGTATTAGAACAGTAAACCAAAAACTGACTGACGTTTCATTTTCTTTAATACTGTATTTTTATCACGTTAGAGAGTTTTCCAACCTAGAAAACCAACGCATTGAAAAATTTCATGTACTGATGTTCTATGACAATGAAATAAACAAAACTTACAAGTCATAACATGTTTCCCTGTGTCTTTATTCCTTTTAAAACAAAGAAAATACAGACCATCTTTAACAAAAGATCAAAATAAAACATGTTCCATTTTACATTCATGCTCCACTTTTAAATACGTACTCTTCTTTTAAATACAATTTTCCCAGTAACTTACAGTTAGTTAATAATGTAAATTATATACATTTATGTGTTCCCAGACAATGCTGTGTGATATTCATAAGCATTAGATATGAGGCTTAGACAGCTGAAGAGTTATCATTCCTTTCCAATTTTCATTCCCCAGATAGAGATCATGGAGAATTAAAATTCAGTGACTTTGCTCACAGTCTTTGGCCAGTTTTTTTTGCCCAGGCAAACTCCTCAGCCCACTGCAGCGCCTCCGTTATATCTGCGGTCCTGCCGGTGCCTTTTGCCACGGTAGCAGAGCCTCCTGCATTGCCACCCAAACGCAAACAGACTGCCAGGGCCCAGTCATTGGCAGACAAGGCACTAAAACCCTGGTAAGAGAGCAGGACACGTAGACAGCGTCAACAACATTGAAGTTTACATAAAACCTGACTCAGTAACATAGGGATACAGTTTTTGAAGTTGTTTGTGGTTCAGTAGTTGCTGTCTGGTGCTTGCCTTGGTCTCAGAAGTAACAGTGTAAAGGAGAGATGGCGTGATTCTTGTTGTCTTTTTTTGCTTAGCCGTTTTTAATTACCCACCTTACATATTTAAGTAAGTACTTATTAAAGTGACTATTTATAATTCTTCCTGACTTTGCTGAGTGATGGTACTAACTTCACTAGCCTTCATATGTTTCTTTGCCATACTGTACCTTTGGTACCTGACAGGCACACAGAACCTTCCCTGATGGTTGCTGGTGAGACAGGAGCATGACTAGTGAGCCTGGAACATGGTTACTCAGCTGGTTGACAGTCTTCATCACAACCTAAAGGGCCAGATCCATACAAAAAACCTTTTTATAAAACTGGGAATAAGTCTCAATGAACAAATAATTAGTTTGCCACTGGCTTGTGCTTTAAGACAACCAACATATTAGGAACATTACTATTATTATTATTAGCAGTAGTAATAGTAGTAGTAGTAGTAACTGTAGTAGTAGCAGCAATAGGCCTTATAGCAGTAGTAGTAGTAGTGATAATAGTGGTAGCTGTAGTGGCAGAAGTAGCAGTAGTAGCATTATGTAGTTGTAGTAGTAGTAGTACATAATGTTGAATACAGACAGTATGAAACACAACTAATTTTGAGTACTGACATTTCTGAAAATAAAATTTCCTATTAATATAAATCTAAAAGAGCCTGCATGAACAGGTTACTCTGTAATGTCAAAGCAAAACATGGAAAACTGATCATTACAATAATTAAAATCATTGAATGACACCAAAGCGGGACGACATACCGAAATTGAGTCTGTATCCACAATGTCCACGACCACAGTCTTGTCCGCATGCTTTTTTAATAGCTCCTCTGCTTTCCTGGCAGCCTGGAAATAACACAAATAATGACTTAGTACCACCTCCTTACAAGGAGATAAAGTGAGAGAACTCATATCAGCTTGACTTCTTTCATATAAAAAAAAATCCAAAACTCCACAAACTATATGCTCAATGAATTACCACTGAAGGCAGAAATATGCCAATCATTTACTAAGCAGGCAAAGGCAATCATGTCTCGAGTATGTGGTTACCTCACTGGTTTCCAGTTTCCTAATGGTTGTGTTGGTGCTTCTCTGTAGAGCCTTCAGATGGGTCTGAAGTTCTCTCCTCTGCCACTGTGGTATGGGTGTATTCTCAACTGCCTGTAGGAAATGGTACAGTTAACTCCACCCATAACAAAAAAACAGAGTGCCTCTTTACAACTGAGTAAAGCATGAAGCATAAAAATAACTTTTCCTTCTGTTTTGGGCACATGCGTGTTACATATCTGAGGTTTGTATCAACTTCATAACACCAGCCCAAAAGCATTAATGAACACTGAAGCGTACATAATTTGATAAATGTCTGTTAACACGCACATCAGTCAAAAGGCCAACTTCTTTGGATAGCCTATGTGCTGTCAGCAGGGTGGGGGCATTGGATGCAGCAATGCGTGCTGTAAGTGACTCCACCTCCTCCAACAGGGCCTGCCCCGCCTCACGAGCCTAAGTAACAAAAACGTTATCGTTTAAGGTTTCCATTTCACCAATAATGCAATGAGGGTTACAGAAGATGCAACATTCTCTCCTTACTTCAACAATCACATTTTCTAAACTGCTTACTTCCTTCTTCAGAACATTGGGAATTCGACCGAATCCATATTTTGTTACGTGGATGCTCTGTATTTAGGACACATCAAAAATCTTCATAGCTCAGAATCACTGAGCGTGGTAAACGTTTTTCTCTCACCTCTTTTGCGTCGTCTCCTGTGACAGCCACAACGCGGCTGATCCCTTTCACCATCTGTCGTTCCGACACAATGACCAAGTCACGGATCCCGCCTGTTCTCAACAAATGCCTGGCAAACAGAGCGGCAGTTATCTCTCACTAACAATTTTAGAACTTTTCAATAGTCAAAAGTTTAAAAGTCATCTCAGTGTATTAACTAAGGCGTGGGATCACAGAGAAAAGAACATTTTCCAATCACTGTTTTTAAATGATGAGGTCGCCAAATTGACCTCTTTCTGCTGAAGAAATTCTAAGCATTCTAATAATATGAGCCCACAGATCTGGGTGTTTGAAACAAGGCCTTAGCTCTATTTTTCAGTGGCCTTCCACTAGAAAAAAAAAACATATTGCACTACTTCCATACGTTCCACAGCAGAGCTCCACAGACATGGGTTCCTCTGTCTGGGAGCCAAGTAGATCATGTACAGGAACTCCCACAGATACCACTCTAACTGGATCTGGATACACCTGCGACAGAAGAGAGCAAACATTTAATACGTTCAGTGCTGACACCCACCTGACCAAGTCCTCATTCCTACAGTTGTTTCAATACAGAGTACCAATTACCTCATCAACTGTTCTTAGGCCAGGGATTTTCTTGGCTGTAGAGAGTGGAACTTCTTCAGTATACACAGCCTCATTCTTCTGAATGACATCCTGGATCATCGCCTCAATGTTCTGCAGCTGAGGGACACTCAGAGAGCCCTGGACAGAGATAACACCAAATGAAATCCTCTCCTTAATCTGATAACAACAATGACGATCATACAGAAATACTGATGCCTTAAAAGCTCCTCTTTGTCTACCGTTTCTATGGGACCGAGGCAAACGCCAGATTACAACTACAGAGAATATCTCCACCCTGTCTGAATACCACAGATAAGCCCGAGTGATGGTAGAGACAATCACAGATCAGTCTCAGTCTCTAGACCACCACTCAAACAAAACATCAATGTTCGAATAAGGGATACATTAAACCTAACTGGAGCACATTAATCCTAGGTAAAGGTGATTTGTGTGTGCTGGAGCTGCTGGCTGCAGTGTACCTTAACACTGAAGTCAAAGCGAAGACGGTCTGCAGCCACATGGGAGCCTCTCTGAGCCACGGCCGGCCCCAGCAACTGACGGAGGGAGAAGTTCAGGACATGCGTAGCTGTGTGCTTCACCATACAAGCCAGTCTCTGGGCCTATGAAACCAATACAGAGGAGTAGGGGGTGCTTCTAAATTTAGAGGGAATTTTCATTATAAGATATCAGCATCAAGGAGTTGGAAAGACGTGTTGCTCTGTCGGTTAAAGTGTGGACATACTTCATCTACATAGAGCTGGACTTGGTCTCCTGTCCGCAAGTCCTCTGCGACCGTGACTTGGTGGACCACATAACCTCCGACCAACTGAACAGATTCTACCGGGAACAACACGTCCTAGAAAATAAAGGGAAAAAAAGAGTGGTCAGATCATCAAACTCCTTTAACTGATCAATGAACACATGATCAAGCAAAATTACAAAATTAATCGAAAAAAAAAAAAAATCGAAATTACTTCTGTTAAGATTATTTTTCCACATTATTCACAATTGAGTATTAAACGGGACGACACGCTCTTTCAAAGGAGCACCATAAAGTGTACAGGGGGAAACGGATCTCTGCTAGGACACCAACTTGTAGTCCATCCCGTATAAAGTAGCCGTGGTCATGATCCTGTCCTCCTTGCTCAGCGTAAAAGCAGGTGCGGTCCAGAATCACGCCACAACGCTGACCCTCTTTGACCTCTGACACAAGAGCCTGTCCAGAGTACAGTGCCTGGACCGTGGCCTTACAGGGAGGGAACACTGAGAAAGGGAAGAGGTCCTGAGTTAGATACCTGAGGTACACCATTACTTGGAAATATTTTGGACATTCTGTTCACACACACCATATCTGCCATCTTCTCCCAGGTGGTAGTGGTACTTGGGTGAGTCGTCTGTGTGCGGCACCCCTCTGCGCTGCAGCTCTGCTAGGCTGTGTAGGTCGAGATGGTCTACGCTCTCGTCCTCCGACTTCTGAGCCTGAGATTTCAACTGAAGTCACATGGGAAATAGGAAGCAAGGAAGATATTTAAAAAAAAACAAAAACAATCTTCAACACAGCTGTGTTTCTTACTTTTTACCCTGATCATAAATTAACAAAACTAATTTTCAAGTCAGGCATAGGTCCAGTTATGAACCCTAACCTTGGGTTTGTAAACTTTAAATATTTGTAGACAGTTAGATTGTAAAGTATGGTAACAGTTTTCCCAGATAAGGATCTACAGGGAAAACTGAAAACTATACCTTTTCATTCTCAGCTGCTACGAGATGCATTTCAGCTTTATCCACAGCCAAGCCTCTTTCCTCAAGCATCAAGTCGATGAGATCCACAGGAAATCCCAAATTCCGATGAAGAGACCAGGCAACAGAGGCTGAGGTATAAAAATCATAGTAATATTCCTGTGTGTTAAAAATTAGCGCTAGGTACCACCAACACCTGATTTACGTAAAGTAGTAATTAATATAGCACTTTCAAATTTTCTGCTACTAAGGGCAAATAGTATGGGACACCATTTTGAAAAAATTACCTGGGAATACAGAAGTATTGCTACCCATTTTATTAACCGTCCTGTCGATAACTCGCTGCCCTTGCTTCAGAGAGGATAAGAACTGTGCTTCGTTTTCATTTATAATATCCATTATCTAAAGGGAACAAATGTTCAGTTAGAAGTTACAAACATCAGATAACAGTGTTAAAAAAAGCAGAAGTTCCAAGGCAAACCTCAGCATTTGAGTCTAAGCCACTTGCATATACCACAAATTAACCTTAGCGTATCCTTTAAGTAAACAATTACCACCCAAATAGGCAAAAAATGAGGAAAAAACTGTCCTGGGTGTCATGATGACATACGCACTTACCCTCTCAGTCTCTGTGTGTAATTCTGGGTAAGCATCACCCTGTGAGAATGAATGTAAAGAAAGGCTTAACACGAAATCCACTGACACATAGTAAACCAATGACACTGACTACATCAGCATGACTTCTGGATTAAATCTCATCTGAGGTAGAGCATCCACTCACCAGAATATGGGCTACAGTTGGTACCAGGCTTGCCAATGCTCCTGGGGGAGCCTGCAGCACCTCGGTAAAAAAACGGACTGCACGTCGCAGAATACGGCGCAACACCAACCTACAAAGAGTCAGATAAAGAGACAGGACTTAAAATCCATAAAAGACAAATTTCATGTAAGTGACATATATTTGAGTAATAACAATGATAAATATAATATCGTATAATGGAAAAAAAAATGTAAAAAATATTTTTGGCACATTTTTTTTTTTCCTGAAATAAGAACATTTTGGAAAACAGTCTAATTTCAATCTGCACTTGAGATTTCTGAATCTAGGGTTGTGTTGTTATGGCTGGTGTGAGGAACTCACTCCGCTCCTGACATGCCAGGATAGACTCCGTCTGCGATGCAAACAGACAGAGTGCGGATGTGATCTGCTACAACACGGTACGCCATGTCAGTTTTCCCCATGTCTGCTTCTCCAGTTCTTCCAGAATATGCTGGGACTTTAGAGCTCTGTAAAAAAAACGTACAGAAAAAAAACATACATTTTAATGTTATTTGGAAACTAAAATAAATAGTATTTATTTAAGAATCTGTACTGGGTCTATGAATCTTAGTACTTAGTGCAGAAAAGCTTGAGTGCCAACTGCCTAAAAATATTTAATGTATAGCGTGTTGACAGTAGTAGAGAAAACAGAGGGCGGGACCTGGTGAATAGCTGACAGAAGAGGAGTGAAGAGGTCAGTATCATAATTTGAACGTCTGCCTTGAAGCACAGTCACTAGTCTTTCCAGCCCCATCCCAGTGTCCACACTGCACTGTGGCAGAGGCCTCAGGCTCTGGTCTGCCTCCCTACAGGATAAACCTGGAGGTCAAGTCTAATCAGACTCAAAATAAAACTCTATAATGCAACTTCATCCAGAGGGCATTCACGTCATTACATTTTTTTTCCCCGTGCAGAGTAACTACAATAAACTTCATCAACACGTTCTCAGATGTTATTACCTGCTGTACTGCATAAAGACCAGATTCCAGATCTCTACGACATCTGGACTATCTGCGTTGACAAGCAAGGAAGCATTTCTGCCGCCGATGTGATCGTAGTGAATCTCTGTACATGGGCCACAGGGCCCCGTCTCTCCCATCTCCCAGAAGTTATCCTTCATCCCAAATGGGAGAATGCGATCTGGCTGAACCCTACAACAGATAAGGTCAAATGAGAGGATCCTAGGGAGGGATCTGCCACAACGATGACTGTACCTATGCTTTTATGGCATGTTCTATCTCTAGATAGAAAAGTAACAGAATGCTTAAATTAATCATGAGATCCCCAAAAAATCACTTTGACATCCAAATGCTAAAGTGACAAATAACATTACAGGTTTGTCGATGATGAGGGGGAAAAAAAGAACAGAGAGCGCTATGACCTTCAGAGGAACAGGGGAAAAAAAGCCCAGGAAGACAACTTGGAAAATCTCACCCTAAGCTGAGCCATATTTGTCGAGTTTCCTCATCTTCAGGTAAACCAGATGCTGCATCCCCGGCAAAGTAGGAGACATAAAGACGGTCAGATGGTATTCCATACTCCTCTGTGAGTAGACGCCAAGCCATGGAGCAGGCCTCCTCCTGCAGAGAATGGACGGGTCAACTGAATACAGCAATGTACTGTCTAAATAAGCCTCCCTGTTTCCATTGCATTATTAATAGGTTACATTTACTAAGATCGGTAACTCCGTTTGTTAGCACTGTTAATTTGATTCAATCTAATTTAACTTACATTTTACCAAGATTCTACAATGTCAAGTCATCTGAAGGCAGTGGATAAAGTTACATTTACTTTTCATAAAAAGGAAAATTTAAGATCTATAAGTCGTTTTCAAAGGCAAGTTGCAAGCTCTTATTTACAAAATGTTCAAGAAGTAAACAGATAAAATCCAAGCCATCACACCTTGAAATAGTCTCCAAAGGACCAGTTTCCCAACATCTCAAAGAAGGTGTGATGATAGACATCCCTCCCCACGTCTTCCAGATCATTATGCTTGCCTCCAGCGCGAACACACTTCTGACTGTTGACGACCCTTCGGTATGACGCCATTTCACTGCGAGGATCCACAGAGCCCAGAAGGATCGGTTTAAACTAAGAGACATTAGTATAATGATTAATTAAACTCTTAACTAATTGTCAGTAAAAGAAGAAAGAGGGCAGAATAAACAAACTGAAGAAAAAGCTATCGTCAACATTTAGACACATGAACTACAAAATAAGTACATTTGAATTGTTATTGTAACAGAATTCAGTACTCAGATATGGTTGTTATGTCCATTAAGAGCTTGTGCCAAAGAGGTTATAGTACAGATCTGAGCTGTTTCGTGCCGCAGGACCAGCGTATGAACGGTTAAGTCGCAAACATGATTTGTAAATAACTATTGCAGTCAGTTAGACCTAATATGTAATATCTAAAATATGTCATAATGAACACAATGTTTCGTTTCGTAACTCAAATTATTTATATGCCCGATTTCACGCGCAAGTTGCCAGCTCTGACCGGTTCCAAATGTATGCGATAAAACGTGTGTGTATTTTCTGACACTGCTAAATACCTGGTTCATGCCTGCGTTCACAAACAGTAGACTGGGATCTCCCCGGGGTCGGACAGGGGAGGACGGCACTACACGGTGTTGGTACTGTTCCTGGAAGAAATCTATGAATTTCCGTCGCACTTTTTTGGATGAAAATTCTGTATGTATTTGGGGGTACGACAGTGCCGAGCATTTTCGTATTCTTAGTGTTACACAGGTTAAATTACAATTTATGAATGTTCTGTGACAGGTTCTAAGCAGCTTCATGTGTGCTGCCATCTTGCTGTTTGGCTTGGGTCAAATGTCAATAACTGTCCAATCATTGCAAAGAAACAATGTGCCGCATGTGTTTGGAACGATATTTCAAAATAATAGCCTAGTGTTACAATACGAACCAAGAATAATCGCAAATTTAAGAATTAAACATATAAACACATTAGCAAGCAGTGACAACAAGCCTCTTGACACTGTGGAGCAATGTGCTTCTTCGTGTTCCCCAAATAATTACAAAGGAAACTATATAATAATTTATTATGTGTGACTGGGTATTTTCCTAATGAGTGATCTGAACATACGCTATGCCAGTGTTTCTCAATCCTGCTCCTGGGGGATCCCTGCTCTGCATATCCTCTATCTATCCTTGCTCCAAACACACCTGCTTAGTGTGATTAACATACCCTTGATTAAATCAGGTGTGCTCAGCCAATTAAAAGTGCCACTGATACGTTCAGCCAGGGCAGTAGAGCAGGGAAAGATGGAAAACATGCAGAGCAGGGGTCCCCCAGGAGCAGGACTGAGAAACACTGCACTATGCAACACACACACACACACATTGGTGAATTACTGTGATAACCAAATTATGAAGTGGGTCTTAAGGAGTATAAAACTCTGCTGCAGTTTCATGCAGATGCTTCTTTAAATTAAATGAACTCATAATTGTGACTGTACCCATAATAGTTATTCACTGTACTTAATGTGGCACACATGAAGATTTTTTTTAAATTTAATAAAAAAAAAAAAGCTGATAAAATGCTTTCAGCCAAAATATCTACCGGTTTTCTGTGGTCTGTTTGTTTTTATTTTAAATTTAGGCTAAATAGAGTCTAAATTCTTACTGCTTCACAGGGTAGAACACCATTTCACGCCTCGTTATTTTAAGCTTGTTCGGTCTCTTGATTAAGGGAGTGTTGATCTGATTAAAAGCGTGAATAATAATGTCCATGATTAATATCAATCAAGGAGGCAAACCAAGAGAGACTATGCCAAACACTGAGCCTGGAAACAATGGTTCGGCTGCGATGAAAAACACATTAAAATCTCACAAAATTCCAAATTTGTCCGATTTTGAGAACTGTGGCCAATTTTTAATGAACGCTCTCAGTCATTTGGTTGGTTAGTGTTTGTCTGTAAATCTATATACAGTACTGTCTTATGGGCTAAGTAATCCTGCTACCATGAATTTCATCCACCTGAAATGTTTACTGTATATCATATCTCATGAACAAGCAAAATACTAAAAGTTTCAAATAAATTGAGAATTTAACTCAAAATAATCAGTGGTCCCTTGGAACAATCAGTGCCGTTGACACCAGAGCCTATATTTATATGTATGAAATGTATATGAGATGTCACATAATATATTTGTCAGCTGAATTTAAAGACTTCACCAACACTCTACACATATATTGATAGACTGAACACCACTGGAACTCTGTAATATGTTCACGTTCCATGAAAGCGATTAGAATGTAAGGAAGCAAGATATTTCACTTAACCCAACAACACTCTGAATTCATTTTAACGTTTCTGTGCAAAGGTTTGCGTTAGCGACTTCATTTGCTTCATCGGCTCCATTATATGTTTCATTTAAATGTGTACTCCATAAATGTGAGGACTGAATTGTACGTAATGGAAGAAGTAATCAGAATACAATCATCTCCAGATCTTCATTACATTGTTTTATTTCATCATAAACCACTTTTTTCAGCAGCCAGCTACAAAAGGTGTGTAAAGCTTGTGTAATACCAACGTACCATGAAATGTTCCTTCTTTCTTTCTCCGTTCAGAAAATTGATATGCAAACAACAAGAGAGAGAGAGAGAGAGACAGACAGAGAGACAGAGACAGACAGAGAGAGAGAGACAGACAGAGAGACAGAGAG
The DNA here is from genome assembly GCF_902362185.1 of Chanos chanos. Taxonomy (NCBI): domain Eukaryota; kingdom Metazoa; phylum Chordata; class Actinopteri; order Gonorynchiformes; family Chanidae; genus Chanos; species Chanos chanos. The sequence continues at coordinate 13,904,289 of NC_044498.1, forward strand.
AGAGAGAGACAGACAGAGACAGAGACAGAGAGACAGAGACAGAGAGACAGAGAGAGAGAGAGAGAGAGAGAGACAGAGACAGACAGAGAGAGAGAGAGAGAGAGACAGACAGAGAGAGAGTGTGAGAGTGAGAGAGAGAGAGACAGAGAGAGAGAGACAGAGAGAGAGAGTGTGAGAGTGAGAGAGAGAGAGACAGAGACAGAGAGAGAGAGAGAGAGAGAGAGAGAGCGCAAGAGAGAGAGCAAGAGAGAGAGCAAGAGAGAGAGAGAAAAAAAACCTGATTGCACTTGTTGATGTGCTTTTTAGGCACATGCACTTTCCCTTTTCGTTAACACTGGATCCTGGTGTTGTGCTTGGAATGTGAAGATATCTCTGACACAGCCAGAAACTTGCTCCATCAAAATACAAATAACATGTTCGAGTATTCATACTCCCTCCCTTAATGGTCCTAATTTTTTTCTACAGTTCTCACATTAACTACAGTACAAGAGAATATAATGAAATGAATGCATAATAGAAATAAATTTAAGGCATTTTGGCAGTTGCTTTGACATCCACGTTGTCGCATCAGACAGAGGTTCCTTCTTTTGGTTCCTCTCCTTCCTGCAGACAGACAAAAGGACGTTTGTATTTGAGGATTTGACATTACGGACTGTTGAAAACAACTGATTATTTTAAACAGCAAATCAACCCAGAGATCCTTTGGGGTGTCTCAACCACATGAGTGAAATCATTCACTGAGGCCCTGTATATACAGTCTGTCAGTCAATCTGAATAAGGAGTTCTCTGTTTGCTGTTAAATATGGCAAGCACACAACTGAGGGAGCATAAAGTACACAGGCTGGTAGTAATGTATGGTGGAAAGGTGTGGTAACAGACATACTTAGAGAGTGAGAGAGAGAAGTCTTTACAAACAGAGTGGTAGGTAGGTTTGTACTTTATGCTAAGAGGAAATACTTAAAAAATTTAAGGTTTTCTGTGAGATGATATTAGATCTCAATAACAGACCACCAGACCAATGTCAATATTTAATACGTAGTTGTGTTGGGTTGGCAGTACCTCGCCCTGTATCTGGTCCTGCAGGGTCTTAACAGTCTCTCTCTCCTTGGCCAGCTGTTCCTGTGTGGTCTTCAGGAGCTGCTGCAACTTTGTTGCTGCTTGGCCCAGATCCTTCGTCAGTTTTTTTTCCTTCTCCAATCTCTCCTACAAAAATCCACAAACCAAAATGAACTTCATCCATAATCCCACGACAGTCTTTAGCTACTACAACAACAACAACAACAACAACATCCCGTCACCAAGATCCGTCAAGCAGGTAAGTGCATGAGGACAGATTAACGAGGAAATGTTAAGTACCTTTAATTCAGCAGTTGGGGCTTCACCGGCAGCCTTCAAGGTTTCTAGCTGTGCCTGAAGATCATTTACACACTTCTGGGCCTTTAACAGAGACGTTGTTTATTACTTAAGTGACTCTTCTGACAAACAAAGTCCTTAAAAGGAAACAGTTATGCAAACCGATGCCTCTGAATCCAGACATACATATTTAAAATGAACATTCTGAATCTTCACTGAACTCACGTCCCTTCATCTGAGACCATCAACTATTTTAGCCGTCAAGTTAATAGCATATCTATTTATAAATAGGTGTGACAGTTTAAGGACAAAAACAAACGTGAGATTACTGGTGGTCTGCAGAGCAGAGGACAGAGACACACTTAATATCAAGGAAAAAACATGAGCATCTCATGTATCACACTGCTTTGTTCAGTGTGGCCCAGTTACCTCTTCATAGTCATTGGTTAGCTGCTGTCTGATAGCTTCCTCTGATTGCAGTCTCCCCTCAGACAGCTCCAGCTGGGACTGCAGCTGTGGGAACAGCAGAGCGCAAAGCACAGAAAAATCAGATTCAAAATGTGCCTCCAATCAAATCGCTTCAAAAAGGACAGGGGTGTTTCGTGCATGGTGAGGTGGGACGGGGGTGCCGCCTATATGACTGCAGGTTTTCACAGAGGTGCACTGCTATAGCCCAAACAGAAAGGTTAGGGTGATGGAACACGTTTCAGACATGAAAAAACATCGGGTCAAAACAGGGTAAGCACAAAAAGTATCCAAAAACCACTCAACATAATGCACCACAAGTCAAAATTGAAGCAAAAAAAAAAAAAAAGTTTGTTACTTTTATCCTAAGCTTTTTGTTAGCTAGCCCCAGAGTAAAAATAAAGTGAGCGAAAAACAGCGAATTAATAAAAAGCTTCCCAAAAAACACTTAAGCAGAGGACACACAGTAGCCCAGTAGGTTTACGAGATCAATCATGCAGAGGAGCCAACAGACAAGGTTAAGTCAAAGCGGTTGAGGCCCTTTTTAAGAGCACACAGTCACACACATGCAGTTAGCACAGATAATAATTAGTGCCAACTGTAAGTTTCCACCTTTATGGGAACCACCAGACAAAATCAATTCAACTTACATCACAAAAATTCAAGTCATGGAATGGAACCTAAATTCAAAGACCATGAGAGTTCAGAGGTTGGGCATTCTATTACTGTAAAAATCCTGTGTCAAATCCAATGAAGACTTATTTTCAGTCTTACAATCTGACATTACTGCACAGTCTGGCTCCAGAGTTTGAGTAAAACCAAAATCCTCAACTGTACACATACAACTACAGCTGAAATGACACTGAAAAGGTCCACGTTCTTATTTTAGTCAAATTTGTAGGTGGATGTGAACATTGCTCTTGTTTCCAACCCATCCATCACTAAAATGACTGACGTTGGACACTGACTCTTGATTTCAGCAAAACAGTTTACATTACTGAAGTCCCATTAGTTTACATTTTAAATGAGCTTTATATTCTTTATTCAGCTGCAAGCTTCACTTTCCCTTATTAAATCCAAGTTATTGGAACTCAAACAACAAGTGCAGAGAAGGCCACTATAAAACTGAATTCTAGAAGTACTGTGTGCCAAAGCTGAAAGGGAACGCTTTTAAGGCTGCAGTGTAATGTTTAACTGAATCCTATGTGACATCAAAATCATCTTTTTTTTTTCTTCTTCTTCGTTTTACTCTCCTAGAAAGAAAAACCTGTCTGGTGATTCTCATAAGGCTTTGCAGGGTGCGATGCCTTGTCTTGGCACCCTGACCTGATTGGACTCTTGAGTTGACTCTAGCCCCGTAGAGCTCCCCTGCAACCCGGACGCATCCTCGATCTGTACACGTTCAGTCACTTCCCTCAGCTGCTGCCTGACCTGAAACGGAGAGCTGTCACTCACAACACAGACACCTCCCACACACAGACCACTCCTCCACCTTTGGAGGACCTGGTGGACCACTAAACTGTACTTGAGACGACACGGCATCTTCACTGCGTGTGAGTTCGTGGCAGGGTTTTGCACTGAAAGATCTTCGCTTCCTAAGAGAGGGAGGCAGTAGACGGTTAAAGGCTCAAACTTACCGCTGAGAGCTCCATAGCTTGTTTTTGAGCCTCAGACTGGGCCTTTTCTAGCTGGCTTTGAGACTCTGATAATAAGGTCTTGAGCTAGAGGAAGGGGGGGAAAAAAAGGAGTCAAGCAAGGAATATAAGCTGGAGACAACTCCTTATATTTGTGATTAACAATGCATGAAATAATTAGCTTTCAATATGAAAGGAAGCCTCACAGGCTTCCTTTTTCACCATTATTGTAGGTCTGCTTACCTGGGACACTTCTTCTGCATATGTCTGGCTAAAGTTTATTGACTCGAGCTGTTTCTCCAGCTGTGCTTCCAGGAGCATCACCTGTTCCCTCAACTGCACAGATCACAAAAAACAAATAAAAAAACAACAAAAAAAAAAAAAATCACGTTACAAGAATATTTGCAATTACATAAAACATCTTAATAACAACAGTAAGGAATTCCTTAAATGGGACTACTTCACAACTAGCATTTCAGTGGAACTTGACCTGCTCTGCGTTCTGGTTCTCTGCTTTCATGGTCTCCAAGGCCACCTCCAACATCTTCACCTGCTCAAGAGCCTGTGTGACAAGGGCTGCACTTCAACACCACATATAGAAACAGCAGAGCAACATGGTCAAGTACCAGGAAAAAAAAAAAAAGCTCAAGGACAAAGTTCTTACGGTTTGGCGCTGCTCATCTGCTTCTGCCACCTTGGTCTTCCACACTTGACCCTCATCCTCGACGCTCTTCTGAAGGACTTTCAACATTCCCTCCTGCAGAGAGAAGAGGTTAAGTCATTAAAAATGGTCCACTCTGATTCATTGGGACGGCTCTTCATGGAGAAGCCATTTATTGAAAATAACCATCAATGAGACACGAGGGCCCCTTACCGTTTCGCTTAAAACAGTTCTGTACTGATCGCATTCCTCTCGTAGTGTTTTTTGAGACTCTTCATATTCTTTAAGCTTCTGTAGCAGCTCCTGAAAAAAAATCCAAAGTTAATTTTTTTCAAGTTTTTTTTTTATGGTTGAAAGCATGAACAAAAGAAATACTGTTGAGGCTGATTGTCTTACTGTTGATTCTGTGGTTTCCACATTCTCTTGAACATTCTGGACGTGCTGATTTCCCTTAAGGCTTTCTTGTGCTTTTTGTACAAAGTCTTCCAACCAGTTGCTCTAAAGACAAAAACCAGACAAAGCAAATGTTTCACATTTAATCTTTACAATTCTGTGTACGAGATTCACTCCACAGTCCACTAATACAGGGGTGGTCAACATTCCTTTTAGATAGCTGCAGTGTCACTTCAACTCTCCACACAAACGCACAAGCTACTCTGTTAATCTAGGTTATAAAGCACTTCAGAATGTTTGATTCAGGTATGATTAGGCCAAAGTGATTTAGAATGTTATCGTCCACGAGGAAAGTCAAGCCAAGTCAAGCTCTAATGCATTTGTCTAACACAAAAACATAGACCTCGGAATTCTCCAAACGACTGAGAAGATTGGACCCTTTCTTTCTACTGTAAAAATAGAATCAGAATTGGCACACATTGAAAAAGCTCCCGCACTATAGATGTTCTTCCCAGATATCAGCAGAATTCTCATTACCTGGTCTGTTTCGATAGAGACATGGGGAAAGAGGATCTGGAGGGCATTTCTGGTCTCTGTCTGAAAAGAGGTCAGCTGCTGCTCAAATTCACTCTGCAAACAGAGAGTTAGAGTCTGAGCAAGAAATTTAACAATTTCATATGTGAACTAAATGTTATCTCCAGTGTACTTACAGTTCATAAATTTTATATATATATAGATAGAGAGAGAGAGAGAGAGAGAGAGAGAGAGAGAGAGAGAGAGAGCGAGAAACCCCCCTTTTTTTTTTTTTTTTTATCTGAACATTTCAGTGTTTGTGTTTAAATCAAATATGTTTAAAACTGGATGTAATATGACAATGTGATTGCCTAAGAAGACAACGAGGAAAAGAAAGATCATATATGCAAATACCCAAACACATCTACCTCTGCACATAATTTACAGGTCAAACTTTGGGGTGTACTGCTAATTTTTTTTCAGTCCTGATCTATCATGTTTTGTATCATTATCTGCCAATTAACATTCTCACTCTCCATTGTCGTCTAGACTCATGTAACTTAATTTGCATGATTTGAGGTCAAACCTTAATTCCAAATCGTAACAAATGTTGTATATGATCTGTGCTGCAAATTTCAGTATGGGAGGTTATGTACAACAGCAATATCACAAAACTCTAAAAATCTGACTTTTTAATTCATGAAAAAAAAACCAACATAAAATTGGGCAGTTTATACGGCATTGCCCCATTTATAAAAATCTGAGAGAGAAATATATGTGTGCTTCAGACCTGTACAGCCTTGGCCTGGCTAAGTCTCTCCTCATTCATCCTCTCTGCTGCTGCCAAAGCTTCCATCGCCGCGTAGTTCTTCTCACGGAGTTCCTGCTCACGGAGAAACGGTTTGACAATTTAACTCTGCACCAAGTTTAGCAGATGTATGTATAGACAGCCATACTCCAGAGTCCAGACACATATACTGGGCAATAGGAGTGAAACGTAATCATCCAGGTAAAACACAGAAAGAAGAAAATGAACTCACGTTGCTCTTGTTTTTAACTTGTTCCATTTCATCCTTCAATCGCTGAAGCTCATCTTCCAGAGAGATCATATGAGCATCTTTTTCCAGACTAAAAAAAAACAAAACAAAAAAAAAAAACCCACATGGGCCATCATTGTAGAAAATAAAAATTCTCATGAAAGGCTAAGATATAGAGATAAAGCTTTGAGAAATGCTAACATACCTTTCAAACGGCTGTTCAGACTCACTGACGCTTTCACCTTGCTGAAACGGAACAATGAAAGAAAAACTTGAGGCTGAACGGTGAAAAACGCAACACAAAACTGTCAATCACCTGTCGATGATTTAAAAATGTCAGAGATGGTAAAATTGTGTAGATGTCTTACAGATTCTGTGCTCTTCATCTCTTCCACCTCGGTCTTCATCTGTTTCAGCTCCTCCTCCAGTGATGCCACCTTCTCATCCCTCTCTTTCAGACTGCTCTGTAGCTGCTCAACCTCTGCTGGGCTTTCAGACTAATAAAAATTTAGAGCCAAAAACAAACCACAAAAGAGACCCTGTTTATTCAACATGTAAGCACAAAGCTGCCACGGTCAGCATACTACTGCGACAATGGTTTGAAACACACATTAAAATGTGTACAAGTCAGTGCATAAAACTACTTACACTACTTGTGCTCTCCTTGATCTTCTCAAGTTGTTCTTCAAGAGATGCCACTAAGCTCTCCTTCTCCTTCAAACTGACAAAAGCAGTACAGTCAATCTATGTGACGGCTAAAGCAAAAGTGTGCTGAATACAGACACGTGAGTACAATCACATACCAGTTCTGTAGTCGCTCAATCTCCATTGCATCAACCTGTGCTGCTCCTGACTCTTCTTGTTCTTCAGGTGGTGATGCAACGTCCTCTGCCTCTTGAAGACTTAGTAAAGATCAAAATTTCACCAGACTACAGCATGAGGAATATTCAAAACGCGTTCCAAAATGAATTCTTATTCACACTACGAACAGACAAACTTCCATATACCTGTTCTGTTGAGACTGTGCACTCTTAACTTGTTCCAGTTCTTCTTTCAGCTGGCTCAGCTCTCCTTCCAGTGAAATTACCTGGTTCTCCTTCTCCTTCAAACTAAACAAAATAAAGAATCTTCAGACATCTGTAGCTTAAGAAAATAACGACAAGTTCAAATAATTACTGAAAATACCTGTTCTTCAGTTGTTCAATCTCTCCAGAGTTGTCAACCTTTTCAAAACAAAAAAAAGAAAACCATTAAAATGTTAAGAACTTACCACATAAAATGCAATTTTCTGTCAGGCTCTAAAAGTCTTTGAGTTAGTGTGTATAATTCACAAGAACACATACTTGGCTTAACATGTTGAATTGACACTTCTCAAAGCCTTAAACCTTTCATTTCTAACATTTATTAGTCAATGTGTGTATCTACTATTCGAGCTCAAAAGCGCTTTAAATTATCTGACTTACACTCTCAGCCACCTCGACAGTCTTCTCCACCTGAGCCTGGTCCTGGTCGACCTGTGCTCTGACTTCTTCCAGTTCAGCACATTTCTCTTTCAGCTCAGCCTCAGTGCTGGCCACACGCTCCTGCAGCTCTGCACAGACAATACAAAAAAAAAAAAACACTCAGGGACGCCGCTGTGTGTTACTGGCCTTTGGGCATGACCATGTGCATTGCACTTCTTTTACGTGACGCTTCAAGAGGTTCATCTTAGGAGGCCTGGTAAAATTTTCACTGTTTTTCATGTTTGATTCTTTTTCCCCCTAGACAAATCAACTTTTAAATGATGGAAGGAGTGAAACCACAAATAAACTGGTTGTGTTACACTTCAAGTTCTTCTGTTTTTCTTCTTGTTTGAACAATGATTAAAAAAAAATATATGTAAACCTCCCCCTGGTCTTAACCAATCCAGTTTACTGGAAAGTCATTCGCTCACATTACCATGTATTGAATTACTACATACACACCTACCAAAACATCCTTCCTGGATGACACAAACAATGAGAATCGCATGTAAGAGTGTCAGGTTGCCGAGCTGTCATTGTGTGTGTGTGAGAGAGAGAGAGAGAGAGAGAGAGAGAGAGAGAGAGAGAGAGAGTGTGAGTGAGAGAGTGAGGACGGACAGATTGAGGAATGATGAAAACTGACCGGAGACGACGGTTGAGTCCTGCTGGGCCTGATTCAGCTGGGCCTGCAGTGCCACACTATCCTCCTGTGCCCGTTGCAGTTCCTCCTTCACCTGTTCCAGTTTCTGCTGAAGCGTCTGCTCACTCTCCGCACGACTGGCCTGAGGATGACATCAGAGCTCAGAACACCACATCCACGTGCAATACATGAACAGTACAACAACACATTGGTACAGAGAATTATCTTCTCAAAAATAATAAAAAAAAAAAGTTGCTGAATGTTTCATAACTACTTCATTGAAATTTCTCAACTAATCATCACAGTTTTCATTAAATGAATTACTATATAAAGTTGAACCATTATATGTAAAGACATTCAGTTCGAGGAGAAGGGCTGTGGACACTGATCATAATTCTATCACATCTGTTGGTAGTCCAGTTTATACCAGTCTAATACCCCCCCCCCCCTCTAGCATATTTTCCACAACAGGTCTCTTTCCAGTTGGATACAAACTACAGAGGCACACACACACACACATCCACCACCACTGACCCTCTAAAGATAAGCTCTCCAGCTAGCCGTGCCGGAGCCAAAATGTTGTCTCAGCATGTGGCTGAAGCGACCTCACGGAATTCTTGCCCAAAGGAAAACGGGGTGGGCATGACAGAAAACAGAAAACAATGCACTGGAGAGTGGGGAAGGAACAGTAACAACTCCCCCACCCCTCCCCCCATCCACTGTCGCTATGCATTCAGAAAGATCAAAGGAACGGGTCGCAAAGGTCAAGTCCCAACAGCCTGAGGTACTTTACCTGCATTTGGGCTAGCTGTTCCTCAGTTGCGGTCATCTTGGCTTCCAGAGCCTTCCGGCGCTCCTCTTCAGCCTGCAGGGCCTCGGCTCTGTCGCCCAGCTCACGACTCAAACGCACGCAGTCCTGACGCAGCTTAGCCATTTCTGCATTCTGCCTGCACAGTACAAGCGGGAGGAAGGGAGGAGGAGACGAAGCAGAAAACAGCTGTTACACTCATCTATCAAACAAAATTGAAATCTTAAAACAAAAAGATGTTCTCATTCTGAGTACGTGTCTAGCAATGACTGTTCGTGCATTTTTCTGAAGTGAATCATTACTTCTCGTGCCCATGAAATTTTGGAAATACAGACTCAGGTCTTCCAGGACCAAGGTTTAAAAACTGCTTCACATTAGCCAAGCTAGATCAAAGACTAGTTGAATACCCTCCCTAATAAAGTTAATTAACCAAGGTACATGCAATAAAGCACTTGGCCCCTACAAAGCCTTAGGGGGAATACTGTTCAACAGAGGATTTGGTTGCAAGCTTTCAGTGAAGCACGTTTAATATTCTTTTACCAACTGGCATGTAGACATGTAAGGGCACATGTCCCTTAACAACCACAAGTCTGTGTGTGTGTGTGTGTGTGTGTTTTTACCTGCTCTCTGCCTGGCTGGTAGCTTGATTCAGGGCATCTCTGAGGATTGAGTTCTCTTGCTGCAAACGGGCCAGCTGAGCATTAGGTCCATTCTCCAGCTGTTCCTGCAGGTTCTGGATCTGTGTGTGTGTGTGTGTGTTCATACAGAGAGGATGATTACATTTATTCATGTAGCACACATTAAAGTCTGTTGCCTGAGCTTTGAGCTTGCCTGCACTATAAAAAAAAACATATGTTTTCTTCACCATCATGTTCAACAACCGCAGTTTGTCAAAAGGGGAAAAAGAGAGCTACGCGATACCAAACTGCCCTCGCGCTCGATATCAGAGATCATCTCAATGAGGAGCACACGGTCACATTGGGGGGAAAAAATGAGAGTCGTTTCATTTGGCATGGGGAGGACATGGTGAACCAGTGTAGGGGACAACCTTGGTGTTGAGCTGCTGGGTCTCAGCCAAGTGCTCCTGATAGGTGGCCTGCATGCGGTCTTGGAGAGCCTTCATCTCCTGCTCACGAGCACCCAGCTCAGAGCTCAGACGCGTCTCTGCGGATGCCATCTTAGACTTCTCATCGCTCAGCTCCTGGGTTAGCAAAAATACAACGAAAGATAAAGTTTTATGAATGTAGAACCCAGGACACTTTTTTTTTCCCCCAAATAAAAAGAATATGTTGATTTTTATCATTTCATCATTTGATTTTCAACTCCGCGTGACCAACTAATATTTCACAACATCAGAAGATCAACTAATATTACATTACCACATGAATACTTCTAGAAATTCTGAAGTGTGCTATTGAAATACAAGCTTTCAGTCACTCCTGCGTTTTAGGTGTAGAATCAGAGGGAGTTACCTTGGTGAGTTCCTTCAGGCGATTCTTCGCGGAAGCGGCCTCCTCTTGCTCCATAACCAGCTGCTTATCCTTCTCCTCCAGCTGTTTCTTCAGTGCAGCCAGGGGGTCACCTTTCTGAGAAGCCTGGCCATTCAGAAAGAAGAGCTGTATTAACAAACCACATACCCCAGAGAACCTTCAGACTGCCTTATAACATTTCACGCTATGTTATCTTCTCCCACACAGACTGATCAGATCAATAATCCTATATGCAGAGACAGGAATACTTGGAGACAAACCTATTAAATTATTCTGAATCTTATGAGATGAATCAAACCTCAGTGATTAGTATTTGTCTCATGATCTCCTCAGTGATGAGAGTGAACATGCTTTTATGATTACTTCAATGTAGATACTAATAATATCTTAAGTCGCTCACTAGACAATGCAATATTGGACCACAGAAGAAACACATATTCAAAATTAGTATGCACTCTTCGTTATGATTTTTGCATATATCATAAAAGTTAAACACATACTTTTAGCTCACTGAAAGGAGGCTATTAATCTCAAAAGAGAACACTAAACTATTCCGTTTTTATTTACATGGTATTGAAAGGGTTAGAGTTTAATTCACCGGCTAACATTGGCTTTTGAAAATTAGGCAGTGGGGTAAACAAGAGGAGGGAGAGACAACTGCTGTACCAGTTGCCAGGTGTCTTGACCAGACTTCTCACAGATGATCTCCACAAGTTTCTGGGCCTCTCCTTCACTGAAGACCATACTGGTCAGGGTGGATACCAGAGTCTTGAAAGGTAACAGGAGAGGTGCATCAGCTGTATCCGCAGGAACAGCTAAGAACAAATGAGGACAGCAGGGAGAAGTTCGTAATAAATCAAATGAACATGACATTTTCCAGTCACTAGGAACATTCATAAACATGACCGACAAACACACCCATTGCTTTCTGGGGAAAAAAAAAAAAAACTTAACGCATTGGGATGCAGTAGAAATGGAACAGCTATGCAGGGGAACAAATTCATCACATGAGGAGGAGAGAAGATTTACACATACACATACCTGGCTCAGCCTTCTTCTTAGACTTTTTCTTGGACTGAACTTCAGGTTTTGGTTCATCCGGTTTGACTGGGGCAGCCGGAGCTGGAGCAGAAACCTCCGGAACAACTTCAGCAATAACTGGGGCCACAGCAGTAACCAGCACCTCCTTAGCAACGACAGTCTCTTGCACCTCTACTGTCATAGCTGGGGCTGGTTCAACCTTGGCCACTTTCTTCTCTTTCTTCTTCTTCTCCTTGGGGGATGGGACAGGAGGAGCCTCCGCCACAACAGGAGCAGGGGGAGGAGCAGGAGAGACTACCTCCGCTGGTTCAGCGACGACTGGCTCGGGAGCAGGGACAGACACAGGATCGGGTTCTGGTTCACTAATATCAACAGGCTGTACAGCCAGTTCAGGAGCAGGTTCTGGTACTGGTTCCGGTTCTGGAAGCTTTCCATTAGGCTTCTCTTCCTTCTTCTTGGCCTTGTTTTTCTTGTCAGAGGACTTCTTCTTTTTCTCAGAACGCTGGGGCTGGGTTTTGCCCAGCTCCCGTCGCTGCTTGGCCAGCGCTTCTTCATAAGAGGTCTCCTTCATGGAGAGGGTGGACACTAGGGCAATTCCAATGGCTGAGAACACCATGAATCCACCAAACACCATGAAGCCAAGCGTCTGAGGGTCGTACACGTCCATGTCTGCTCAGTCCTGTCCTTCCACTAATTCTAAAATAAGAGCAATGGGCATGAAAAGTGATTTTTTTTTTGTCGGGTGAAGTGACTGCATTGCATCTCTGTGTGAAATTATAAAATCTAATTAGACTCTAATAGCCGAATTCACTTGTACCATTTACATGCATTTTCAAAAACCAAAAAAAAAAAAAAACGCAAAACATGTAAAATAATTGTAAAAACACATTTCAAGGAATAATGAGTGATAATGATCTATACACTCCAGAGAAGCCACAAAACAGGAATTAGAGAACACATACAAGGGGTAAATGTATCAGACCCAAGCATTTACATTGTGACATGGTTCACTGAAAAGGAAGGATCCCCAATGCAAACAGCAGCGAATGATGGTGGCTAAGAAAAGACAAATGTCCAAGTAACTCAGGGGCAGACCATAATATCTCCCCTCCTACCAAGAGAGAAGTCCTTTTCACTAAGAAATGTGTGTTCAGTCACTCACGACCACTGGAGATCACGTTATGCAACACCCTCCAAAGTCCTAACCCCCATAGCCACCCCCACCCCCTACTCCCCCAACAGACACACACCCACCCATGGGCGCTCACACACACACACACACACACACGAAAAATTGCAAATGGTTAAAGACTATGTCTCCAGTTTCTACGGATACATTTGTATGCAGTAACACAACAATAAAACTTCCCCCATGTGTTTGAACTACCAAGAAACATTCCTGAAAGGAATTCCTAAAGGAAAAGGGCCCTGGTTTCAAGCTTTGGCCAGCCAGCCAGCCAGCCAAACACACCCGCGCACACACACACACACAAACACACACACACGCACACCACCTGAAAACACACAAAAAAATTCAGGTGAAGAAATAATTATGACCGATTTAAAAGAGACATGAACTCCTGTTGCCTATTAATATTCAGTTAGCATGAACAATTACATACCAATGTAAATTATGAAACTTCTCATGCAGCAGCATTTTAAGAGAGGGGGGGGGGCGGTGCATAAAATCATCTGCAAAATTACATCTAGTGAATAATAACGAACCATCTAAAAAAGTGTGGTATGAAAGCAATTATGATTTTAAAAAGTAAAAGAAAACTTACTTAAACAGCACACAAGTAAAGATATCGTAGCTCTCAAATTGCCAATGATGCAGGTACACACTGAAGGGACAATGTCTCAGATGACTGGTTTGGCAGATTTTTTACTACGCAAAACTCATATTAAACAAGAGGAAACTATCACTCGTCGTTGATACAGAATTGCGACCATAGATGAAAAACCAACACTTTACCCTTTAAATTCGAGGAAACCATGGACTTCTTTTTCGGTGTCCCAACAGACAGTTAACCCTTTCTGCTGTCTCCCTTGAGTTATGTAACTTTGGACTAAAAGAATGCTAACCTGTGAACAGCCAACTCATCATCACTAATTTATTTCAAACTACTTTTAAGTCATTGCTGACATCCTATACAACTTCTCGAAAAGTGCCTCCGAAAAACATTCAATATTGACACATTTAAGTTTTCTAATCTTTCAGCGACTTTTGACAAACACTCAACTTTCATATATATCAAGAATGATAGGTCAGTATTAACTGCATTCAGAATCTAGATTGCGGAGCCATGTGTATTTTGATATAAAAAGCCACATGGTCACATTTTCTACTGGAGCTTTCAGTATAACGTTTCTTCTTTCCACATGGAATCCTAAAACGATCAGATACGCGTTAAGTTCTACGGAATATCATCAGGCGCTTTTGAGTTGTTTGAGAATGCCATAAAGTACATCTGAAAGCGCCTTAAAATATATGTTTGGTACGCAAATTTTAATGTAGTTACTTGAATGAAAAGAATGGCCGTTGTGAACGACATTTCATGTTTAAGTGAGATTATTCAAAGTGAAATAACCAGACACTATGGAAAACAAACTGCAGAAGTCCGTGAAAAAAAGTTCTTTACCCAGAAGTTCAGTCATTTGGCCGACAAAATTAGTCAGTCGATCTCTATCTAAAAACACAACCCTCCACGACAAGAACTCCGAACAGACCTGATCTCATAAAACAAGAATTGAAACGTGGAACAAGCAAAAGATTTTTCAAAGGTAATGAAGGAATTTTGCAAAAATGCAGCGAATCATCTTCTCAAAACACACACAAAATGACCATCCATTCATGCTGCAAAGTACTTTGTTACATTGTATAAAATTTTTGAGGAAAAAAACTAAAAGCGATACAATATTCAAAGCTCCTTGATCCTAAAGCGCCTTTAATTATACAAAAAAGTTTTCGCTCTCAATAAAACTTCACAAAACGCTTCTTACCCCAGGCTCCTTATTTCACGGATTCGGAATAGCCGCTGACTGTGGTTTCGTGGCACTTTCTGTGAGCTGGCAAAGAGCCCGCCTGTGGCCTGAATACTAAGCGCGTACAACAGATCTCATTGGACGAATAGCACTCAATCATCGACCTTTAAACCAACCGCATCGCGATTAGTCTCCGCCAGGAGTTGAGAGTATGTTGAAAAAGAAATGTCACTGAAACTGAAGTTTTGATTTTGTCCTGGGACTTGTAGTTCATGTGACGACTTGATTGCATGGCTGAGCATGGTTTAACGACTCTGGGGAGAGTCGATGCAAATTGCTACCCGAAATAAACATAAGCTTTGTGAATTAAATTGCTGTTGGTCTTAACTGTATTCGAAAATTCTACAGCAATATCAACAACGCCATATTATATGGTCCATGAATTTGAATTTACAAACTGTGGTAAAAAGCTGTTAATATTTTAAATATTATTTTCTAGCTATTTCTTTCTTTCAATATACGCTCACAAAACGTGAAATGTTTTTTTGTTTTTATAAAATACACTTTCTTATTTATTAGAGTTAAAAAATTTAAATAAATAGTTAAAGAGTTAAATACTCTTTACTTTGTCAGCTCACAGGTGAGACGCAATCACAATAGGACTGCTTTTGTTGTGCTGATTCACCCACGAGGTTTATAGTTTGTCAAATGGCAGGACTGGTAAATAGTAAGCAATATAAAGTCATGACTGAGAGGATCAAGGTATTCGCATTGGCTACCTGATGGGATTAGGGATGGACGTTTACTCAGGTGGAACTCCACAGACTGTTTTCCGAAATTCACAGGAGAACACACATACTCACACATCCTTGACGTGTGTTTGCTTCCTAAATGCTTGACAAACACATGTTTGGCAAGAGACTACGACAAATCCTGGCACTGGTTAATCATTATCATCCTCATTCAACACAGCCATTTACTCTAGCAGGGATTTTCTCTTGAAGATTAAGAGGCAGAGTAAATTACAGCAAAATGGGCAATGTGTAGCACAGGGCAATGTAACATATCTCTCATACACGGCACGCTGAAGGCACAGTATGAAGCATATACATAAGGGCAACGCACTGGTAGCAGGTCAAGCAGCAACTTGGAAGTGAATGCTTTAATATTTAATTACTGTTGGAGTTTTCTCTCCTTTCTAAAAAGGCCCACGGAAAGATTTGTGTAAAATGAAGAAGGAAGTAACTTGAGGAGTGAACAAAACCAAAAATGTTACTTGTTCATTTTGAGTGAGTGTTACAAAATGTTACAGAATGAAAATGAAGAGAATTTATCTGATCCTCTTGCCTGCTTTTCCTTCTTTCAGACATTAACGTTTGGGATTGGATCATGTTTGGATATTACACTGGTTCGCTGGCCTGCACTGGCCTGTGGATCACTGGGAGTTGAGGACAGTATGCGAACAGAGAGCAGAGAGAGCAGAGAGAGAGAGAGAGAGAGAGAGCGAGCATTTGACTTCTCATTTCTGTGTGCCTACAGTTACATAATTTGCAGCTCAGATTTTCAGTAACTGAGCTACTAACAGTAAGATTACACTACTACTATTTTATTAGAAACCCTCAAGGGTGGAGGTCGTATTCAAGATGTGAGACTATATTTCAACAGTGTTTATTGAGTACATTTGCAAAGAGACTAAAGTCAAAGCTGATTTGTCTCATAGAAATATATTATTCAGAATTAACTCTAGAATTTACTCTGGAATTTACTCTAGAATAAGATTTAATCCCAGGCTGAGAAACTGTCCACAACCGCCTAAAATATTTTTGAAATTGTTCTTTTAACAAAAACAATGGCTGATTATTAACAGAACAAACAAAAGGGAGATTAAAAAAGATAGATATAGGAGTTGCAAAACTGTCCACATTATCTTTCTTTTTTCATCTTGGGAGTTAAAAGTCAAATGCAAACAGGTGCATTTTTGTTACGCAATTGGGTCAATGTACATGTCAGTGAATGTATAGAGTACGAAAAAAAAAAAAGCTAGTAAAGTGGAACCACTGCTTTACATTTTTGTGTCTTATTTATCTATTTCTTTTTTCTATCAGCGAAGATGCTTGTGCCCCATTTTATCTGAGGAGATACTGAGAGGCCAGATTAGACTCCAGCAATCACCAGCGGTTGTTGATAGCTCTATGTTAGTACAACTCTGCCCTCTTGATTAGGGGAGAGGCAATGATTGACTGTTTTCCACCACTCATTTATTAAACCATAAACAGATTCTACAACAGTAGCCAATGTCCCTCCTATTTATTTATCTTTTTATTTTTGCAGTATCATACATTTGTGACCTACATGTTCCACATTACCACTGATACTATTAATGTGGAGGTAATAATACATGGAATACAGGAAAAGGACCAATCATAGGTGCAATCAAATGACACCCGGTTTGCCAGTAATAGCAGTGTACAAGGGACATTAGGGTTTACAAACATGCAATGTCAACACTGACAGATATTAACAGCACACCAGGAGCTCTCACACACATTGCCCCGCGAGATCTAAACAGCAGCCAAGCACACAGAGTTGTCTTTGTGCAGCGTGCGTTGACACAGCTTGGTCCTCCTCCCCACCGCCGGCAGGTCCTGTGTGGACGTGCTAGCTCTCATTAGGAGAGGTTCTGGGTTTGGGAGGAGTATAAAAAAACAAACAAAGTTGTGGAACGTTACTCTCCACCCTCAAACAGTCTCGTGCTTGACATGGTCACTAAGAAGAGTTGAGTGTAGATAAATCCCATCGAGCTCTTGATTTTCAGTCTTTAATGATTCAAAGAGCTTTCTTTGATGAAAGCGTTATCAATACATGTCTAAAAACATCATGCAAATGAGGTGATTGACACATACAACTGGAATGGTGGTCACATGTTTAGACTTTATGTCCCATTATATCCTAAAAATGTTTCTTTGCAAAAGTTGAGGATAGTTGTTTTTCCTTTTTGTTTTTTCAGATCAAACGGGGAAATAAAGAAATTATAGCTTGTTATTTTGAGTGGACATATTACACATATTACACAGTTACACATATTCCTTTGCCTGTTAATCTGCCAATGGGTACAGATATTTTGCAAATGTGGGAAGAATGTGAATTTCAAATTTATTTGGATAACACGCTCTACATATCTGAGAGAGTATCTGTGTAAGCATCTACACGTATAACTTATGTTTCAGCCCTTGGAAAACGCCACACATGTTCACAGAAGTTAAACAAGCAATGGAGGAGGGGTAAGATACAGCTTTTGGGAAATCCTGCTGTTTGCTTTAGCTGTCACTGACAAGGAGAATGTCATCACACAACCCCCTCTAATGATATGCCTCAAAGGCAGGGGTAGAACAAAGCAGGACAGATGTTCATAATGATCTGTATCAAACATAAATCAGAATGATAGCTCAAGCCCCAACACATGAAGAATTAAGTTAAGTACTAAACAAAGCCCATCAATTATTATTAATAAATATTCATAAACAAAATTAAAATGTATATTCAGCCTAAACATTGTCAAGGTGGACGCCCCATCTTATGAGACTAAAAAAAATCTTCATGTCTGAGTATGAATTATAGCACGCTGGCAAATACATTTGTGCAAATATTCACAAAGGAAAACGTACAAAATGCCTGCTCATGTAGTTGAACTGTGCCTCAGAACATTTTGTACTGTGCTGAGAAGACCTCCACACTTGTGGTTCAGGAGAGGGTGGATGGAAGGAGGGAGGGAGAGAGAGAGGGAGGGAGTTGAGGGATACATTACCGACCCATTCATATGTGAAATCACACACACAGTGAGACAGTGACGGAAACACAACTATAATGTGTTTCTTGCCCTCATCTTTTCAAGCTCAGTTCATGTCGAGAAGTGAGCTTGTTAGTTTTGCCAGGAGCGTAAACAATTACGTGCGAGTTACGACGTATAGAGGGCAGAAGGCTAAAAATGGGTTGTCTTGGCTGTTCTTTATGTCCATTGTTATGCAATGGAATGTTACATAAATGTGCAGAGAAGGAAACTCTTGTGGTTACTGAGCACCCATAGAGACACATATGATAAGGACAGAGGCCCCTGAAAAAGCACACTTCAAAAATGGTGCCCATACACACAGCATTTTTTTTTTTTTTTTGCAATAGAAATTAACAGCTGCATATGTTTAAACTGGGTGTTGTCACACACTCTTAATCAAGAGTTGTTATTTTGAAAGGGAAAACAAATGGGGTTTAGAGACCTATCCTGTTGGTAAGTCATTTAAATGTTGTTGCCCCTGAAAATACTGAGTGAAAAGGGCATTTTCTGCAATTGTTTAAGTACATCCCTTTGATGTTATTTCATAAAAGCATAGCAAAGAATGCTCAGTTTTGAGTAAAAGAAATACAAGTTAATCAGAAATCTGTTGGCTAGAAACTTCAACAGATGACAAAAAAAATGAATTATGTTTCTGTATCGCTTTTATTGTTGCATAAGAAAACCCGAGAGACTATATAAAAACTCATTGCCTTGTCATCAACTCAATTTTTAATCTGGCCCTGATCTGAATCTAAATGACCTAAATGAATGCTGAGAAAAGTTGCTTCAGTGCATGTATTTGTGTCAATCCAAAGGAGTTATGAGTCATGCTTAGCAATTTGAAACCAACAACAGTGACAATGATTTTCAAAAACTATGGTCTTCTCCAAAAAAGTGTTTTTGAAAACAATCAAACAAACAAAACTGGTAATACTCAGTTTTCTAATATTTTTTGGAAGATTACACTGTCCTTTAAGGCAACAGAACATCTGCTCTCTATTTGGTTTCATGTCTCCCCCTCTCTCTCTCTCTCTCTCTCTCTCTCTCTCTCTCTCTCTCTCTCTCTCTCTCTCTCTCTCTCTCTCTCTCTCTCTCTCTCTCTCAAACAACAGCAACTACAAAAACAATAACAAATGTTACAATTCACACATATGCTCTGTGACAGTGTGTTTGCTGTTAGTGGAAACAGTCTGTCATGAGTCTGTCTCGCTACAACATCTGTACTGAATATTAGACCTTGAATGTAGACTCAGTGTTACAGTGAATTAAGAAAACGGTTGAAGATCATTTATATTATTACAGCAGTATTAATCAAGAGGATTAACCTAAAGAAAACAAACAGGTGACTTAACATGGGTTTCAAAGGTGAACATCAAACTGGCACAAGAAAAGCTTATCCTTTCAGCAAATCTTCCCTCGAACTCTCATTTTGAAAGAAAGCAGATGCCCGGAAATTTTACTCTTTGCAATTGTGTTCGAACGGATAGCTCGATGCAATCGTCATCTCCAGACTCGGTAATCTACTACATTGTCTAGTGATGACACACTTTGGAAGTGTGCTGCTAGCCTTGGTCCTGTTGTTACCAAAACGTCCTTACTTAGCAAGTTGTAGCAGTCAAATTCAAAGTAATGTCTTAGAACTATGTCTACATCCTCCAAAGTAGTTCTTGGAATATCTGTGGTACTGACTGTCAGCACCGTGGCAGGTGTGCATATCAAGCAAAACTGGGACAGACAGGTGAATATTTCATGGTTAGCTTAATTGTTTGCTTAGCGTAAAAGCTAGCTGTCTGGATAGCCTCCAAACATTAGAACGTGTGAACATAAGCGTGCGAGCTGCATAAACCTAGGGTGTTTTCGTGAGCTAAACTTATTCTCAGAATAATTAATCAAATCAACGATTGTATGAACAATTAAATCTTTGTTTGGATACCAAGAAAAACAAATGATATCGTTATTAAGTTTATGATGTACTAATTGAAGGCTCGTTGCAAATAATGTCACATAATGACGCCATCTGGTCGTTTTGGATAAACATATTTTATCAGGTGACAGTGTGAAATGAATTAGGTTAAAACGGACAGCGCGTTTAGTGTAAACATGCATCCAGTTGTCTG
Organism: Chanos chanos; assembly: GCF_902362185.1. Classification (NCBI taxonomy): domain Eukaryota; kingdom Metazoa; phylum Chordata; class Actinopteri; order Gonorynchiformes; family Chanidae; genus Chanos; species Chanos chanos. The sequence goes on from NC_044498.1 coordinate 13,924,757, forward strand.
CTTAGTTAAACTTTGAATAATAACATTTCTTTTCGTTTTCGTTCACATGACTGCAGAGACTTCACGAAGGAGTTGTTCGAGACTTGGAACGTTTAGAGAGGAAAAGAGAAAATCTGAGGGTTCTCGAGGAACAAATCATATTGACCAAGCAGTTGGAGGCTGAACGGGACCGAAGAGAGGCCGAGGCAACAGCGGGAGCACAGAGGTCCTAAACTGTCAACCTGAAGAGGTTAAACAACAGTTATAACTGCTAGTGCAACCCCGTGGAAGTATCCGGAAATACATTCAGTGCAGACAGAAGAGAGTGAATGAATACTGACAGTGTTAGGGAGGGGGTTTTCAACCAGGGTTGGCGAACCCCTAGGGGTTCATGAGACTGTTATTGAAACGTCAATGTCAGATTGAATCTCAAGGTGGTGCTTTAGGAAATTTGTTTGGTTTTAAGGGGTTAAGCTGACCAAAAAAACAATGCTGGGGACCCTTGTGTATAGGTGCATAAATTAGGTATTCAAATTCCAAAATGCAGTTTGTTTTGTATCTACTTACAATGAACTTACTGGCTGAATGGCACGGACATTTCCTACACAGCCTCTAGCTGTGCACTTGTCATCTAACTGTGTCTCATCATATATCCTTTTAATTAATAACTCTTATTTATTTTACTGATTTGCCTCATTTCCTCTGGCATTAAGTTCTCTGTATCTCTGACTCTCTTTTAATGTAAATCAACCTCTGCTGCATAGGGTCAGACATGGATGGTGGTGGGGACCAACGGAGCCTATCAGGACAGCAGGATGAAGAGGCCATGTGCACTTCTGCGTCGGAGGGGCTTGAAGAGGGGGAGGTGGAAGGCGAGACACTGCTCATCGTGGAGTCGGAGGACCAGGCATCAGTCGACCTTTCCCACGACCAGAGCGGAGACTCGCTGAACAGTGACGTGGGTGACGATGGAGAGAGCAGCTGGAATGAGGACATGTCTTTCTACTGTGACAAGTGTCACAAGTGGATTCCCTCCGGTGAGAAGATGGGCCATTCTTGGTTGAAGTGGATGAACTGCCCATGGCTGACATCACCTGTCAGTCAATATATATTGGCATGATACAAAAGTATATGTTATGTCACAGCATAATTTAAATATATATTTAAAGTCGTGTGTTAAGGTGATGAACAGATGCTGTTGAGTGGTCCTGCTGATATGAACTGATTTTCTTTTGTTGCACTCTGTTCCAATAAAGACAGAAGAAGAATATGTAGTCTCAGAGCATTTTTTTTTTCTTTTCCATTCCCGTCATGCAGCACAGCTTAGAGGAGAGCAACCCAGTTACCTGAAAGGAGACAACTTCTTCAAATTCACTTGCTATGACTGTTCAGAAGACGGGAAGGAAACCTTTGAAAGAATGAGACTTACCTGGCAGCAGGTACTCAGGCACATTACTTTGACCCTGCAGGTGCTTTACAATCCACAGCTGCTTAAGTCAAAGAGCGAAAGATTTACCCCTAGCAGATATTTCAGAGGAGTCTCCTTATGTCACATACGATAAGTATTTGCTCATAACGTTTGACAATGGTGCATATTCAAAAACAACCCATTACCTGTGTATTTCTGTTGCTAGTACAGAACTTTTATCATATAAAGACATGTATGAAATAGATGCTCATGTAACTCTTTTGCTTTTTGTAAGCCGCAAAAGATATATAAATCCCATGCTTTCTTTGTGATACCTGTTTTGTAGGTTGTTATGTTGGCCATGTATAACCTGTCTCTGGAGGGTACTGGACGGCAGGGCTACTTCAGATGGAAAGAGGATATCTGTGCCTTTATCAGCAGACACTGGACATTCCTACTTGGATCTAGGTGAGGGAAAAGAGTTATCTGGAAAGACTAGCTCAAACTCCAACTTTGGTTTTACAGGTCAAGGTATTTTACCGCTCCAAATTCAACACGTCTTTGAGTTGGATTTTTTGTTTTAATCTTCCACAGTTTTTTAGCTCATTCATTCATACTGAAATGATTTTCTGTGATATTACGTCACATTTGTTTATGTATTGAACCAATGGATTGATCTGTTTCCGTATTAATTTGTGCAGGAAGAAGACTTCCACGTGGTGGAGCACAGTTGCTGGTTGTCTCTCTGTTGGGAGCCCTACTTTTTTCCGCTCAGGAGCACAGGAATTTGGGGAGCCTGGTTGGTGGAAGCTTGTTCAAAATCGTCCCCCAAGACTGCGTCCGGAGGGGGACAAGAATTCTGTGGCTTCACTAAAGTCCAAAGGTAGCAGTCATCGTGGGGGTATAATGAGTGGCTCTCAGTTTACTGAATGTTGATATTAAAGTCACTACTTTGTGTTTTAAAACATAATTCCTGTTGGCATGTCTTTGAATACTACATTACAATACAGGTCTGAATGCATTGAATTAAATGTAAACCAGCCCACAGTTAAATACACTTACAGTGAAAGCAGACTTAAAAAATTAACTTAAACTTAGCTAGTCTTATTAACCTAGACTTAAAATGATGATAAAAGTGATTTCGCTGATAGTAAATATGACTTAATCTCTCAGCTTCCTCAAAGCCCTCATTGGACCCCATAATCACAGTGGAGGGTCTGCGTAAGCGTGGGGCCAGGAACCCAGTCGAGAGTGCAATGCAGCTCAAAGAGAAGCGCTCCCGTACGCAGGAAGCGAAAGATATCCGGCGGGCCCAGAAGGAGGCAGCCGGTTTCCTGGACCGGAGCACCTCCTCCACGCCCGTGAAGCTTGCCGGCCGCGGTCGCCGGCCGGACCTGGTGCTAGAGAAAGGCGAGGTCATCGATTTCTCCTCCCTCAGCTCGTCCGACCGAACCCCCCTCACCAGCCCCTCTCCTTCCCCTTCTCCGGACTTCTCTGCACCAGGCACTCCTGCCTCTCACTCAGCCACACCCAGCCTCTTGTCAGAGGCAGATCTCATACCTGATGTCATGCCCCCTCAGGCCCTGTTCCACGGTAAGATGTTCTGAATCGGCAAATGGGATTTTATAACTGTTTCTACCTTCTTTCAAGGAGACTACTCTGTTACCTGTTATGTTGTTTTCAACTAACCACTGTGTGAATTCGCTGTTTTGACATTATTTCGATATGTGTATGGCTGATTGATATGATTATTTTATGTTTGTTGTGTAGATGATGAAGAGCTGGATGGAGAGGGTGTCATTGACCCTGGTATTGAGTATATCCCACCTCCCAGCATGCCCCTGGCCACCGGCGCCCTGATCATGCGGAAGAAGCTCCGCCTGACTGAGCACATAAAACAGGAAATGGAGAGCGAGGACGAGGATGCGGGAGTCAGAGACGGCGAGGAAGACGAAGATGAGGCGGGTCCGCAGGGACAGGACGAAGGCTCGGCCGTCATGAGCCGCGGGCGCGGCGGAGAACGGAAGAAAGGCCTCCAGGAGAAAGGGGAAGCCTCGTCGGCAGTCTCCGCGCCTCAGTACTCCTTTCTCAGCCTGTACGAGGAGAGGGTTCTGCTGAGACGTCTGGAGGCCTGCCCCCAAGCCTTGGCAGTCACCCCGCAGGCCAAGCGCCTACACAGAAAACTGCTGGTCAGACAGGCCAAGAGAGAGCGAGGCCTTCCCCTCCTGGACCTGGACCAGGCGGTCAGCGCTACTCTCAGCCTGGTGGGAGGGGTTTACGGGGCACAGGAGGTAGGACTTGCCAGCCTCGGGGGACCTGGAGCAGGGAAATACCGCACCACCAGTCAGGACATGCGCATCCTCGACCGCTTCCAGGTAAGGACATGGGAGAAAACTGCGGACGCAACATTATGAGTAGGTTCAGTTTAAGGATCCACCATTTTTCATACTTTAAGATGCAAAAGCAAGGAAGAGCTTACCGTGTAATTGTCACTGAATGATCCTTCAGAGTCATAGAAGACTTAAGTTGAATTGTGTGTTTTTTAGGAATACTATGTAGAAACTAGCATGCATGTATAAAACACTTCATGCTAGAATCGTATTTAGAGCTAACATTTATGTCAGGTGTTTTATTGCTGAATTCTTTTTTTTTTTTTTTTCTTTCAGACAGCAGTTTCCACGAGGAAAGGATACTACCAGCCCACTGTGTCCTTCTGGCACAGGCTCATGGGTTCAGATGCCTATCTGGACCAGGGCATTAAGAGTCCATATACCTCCCGCATACTCAAGCCTTTCATCAGGTACACCGGCTCCGTGTTCAGATGGACCCACCTACATGTGTCCTTGATGTTCCTTACCAAGTTCTTGGTGTTTTCCAGTTACATCAATGTAATGAACATACAAACGTGTTGTAGAAACACGAAACAGGTGTGATTGTATGTTTTTGAATGCCTGTCTTCAGGAGAGACTATGAGACCAAGCCTCTAAAGCTTAACCTGCTGGCAGAGATCAAGGCGTACCCTCACAGAAACAACCCCAACTGGGTCCCTGAACCAGACGCCCCCATCGACTACTGCTACGTCCGCCCCAACCACATCCCATCAGTCAATTCCATGTGCCATGACATCTTCTGGCCCGGTATGAATCGTATGATTTTAATTTGTAAATACACATACAATGATGCCATTATAAAGCACTGCTCAAACTGAAAGTCACATACATGATGCATTTGAATTGGAAGACCACCACAATAAACGTCGCGGAACAAACTGGAGATAAGGACATAAACCAAAAATAGAATAAAAATGAAAATGTTCAGATGGTTGTTCTATACTTTGACTACAGAAACTGACTCGTTGTGTCTCTGTGTTCCATGGCTGACAGGTATTGATCTTTCTGAGTGTCTCCAGTATCCGGACTTCAGTGTGGTGGTGCTGTATAAGAAAGTGGTCATTGGCTTCGGTTTCATGGTGCCAGACGTGAAGTATAACGAGGCGTATATCTCCTTTCTGCTGGTGCATCCAGAGTGGAGGAGAGCAGGCATTGCCACTTTCATGATATACCACCTCATTCAGGTATAAGATTAGGAGCATGCTCTCTCTCCCTCACACACACACACACACACGCGCGCGCAGTAATCATCATCTTAAACCAAAGTATTAATTAGTCTGACATGCACCTCAGGTCTTGTTCAGTGAAAGGTGTAACACTCTCTATGCCACATCTCACAGACCTGTATGGGGAAGGATGTGACACTTCATGTCTCAGCCAGCAACCCAGCCATGCTCCTGTACCAGAAGTTTGGCTTTAAAACTGAGGAGTACATCCTGGACTTCTATGATAAGTACTACCCCGTGGACAGCAAAGAGTGCCGACACGCTTTCTTCCTGCGGTTACGACGTTAATGGCAGAGATGGAACCGGGAGAAAAATCAAAGACGTGTACCCCCCCCTGGAAACGACATCCTCCCAGCTCACGCAGTAAAGCTTCATGAAGTAAAACATACTCGGTTGAGACTTGGACAGAAGGTGTACGTGTACGTCTGTGATGTCATCTGAATGTACGTTTTGACTTCGTTGTGTGTGTGTGTGTCATTAATGATGAGACGGATTTTCATATATCAATGTGTCACAGGAGATGTTACTCCATACAGAGATGTTGTAGGGCATGAACCAAAGGGAAAGGTCAGTTTTGTCAGGTTATTATTTTTTTTTTTCCAACACTGGGCATTGTATGATGTGTCATTGTATTACAGTCCTACTCACCTTGGTTGTGTATTAATCAGGGTTTTTCATATTTGAAAACAGATGTGTATTTTTATGAGTTTTTTTTTTTAAATGCTCACATTTTGCACATTCCTGTAAATCAACTTGTAGTTCTTACCTGCCACCGGTCATTGAAAAAAAAAAAAAAAAAACTAATATATTGTGTTGGATTCACATTTTTCTCTTGGTACCAAAAGTCACCTAAAACCCCACTTATGTAAAACATTGACCAAAATTGATAATTCAAGATTTTAATTGTGGTCAAACTCTTTGCAAACATTATCCTACTGATCTTAAACTCATAATCATTTTGAAAACATCAGTCCATTTAAGAAATTAAATATTCACATGAGGGAAATGTGTATGTTAATTAGGTAAGGCAACAATTCCATCTCTTTCCACTTTGATTTGCACCAGAGGAACATGTTCTCTTAGTAAGATGGATATTCATGGAAACGTCAACAGACAAATATACCAGAGGCAAAGTGTCACTCCTGATTCAGTAGAAAAGTACTGTATGGTCAAAACACATCCAGGCTTGTTGGGCTCCTGGGCTGAGTCATCCTGTCCAGCATGCCCTGTCCCATCTTAGCAGCTATGAGAGAGACCAAAGGGCCACAGTCTGAACCCACTGCCACATCATATGCTGTCTGCCCTCTGCCATTCTTCTTCCTCATACTTGCATTACATCTGAAATGAACAAAATATGGATTCAAAACATTACCAAGAGAGTGGCTCTTTGTCAGAAATTATGTACTCATGTTTGTACATACCACAAGTTTCCATTGTCGGATTTGTAACCAGTTCACTCATAACATGCATTTTCAAGAAAGATAGTGAACCAAAGACAATCAGCTGTATCAACATGGACGCTGTATGAAATGACGCCTTCCCTACCTAATCACTCGTTTGAAGAGTTAGATCTGAGGAATCAGCAGTCTACTCTAAGCGCAGTTCTGCGGATTACCTGATCCTAATCTGGAGAATGTAAAACAGATGGGTTCTTACCCCAGCAGTGTCTCCACACATTTCAAGCCTTTACTGCCAAGAGCTGCTGCTTCATGCAGAGCTGTGTTATTTAACCTGTAAGACGTCAAGAAGATCAATCTGAACATCATGTATCACTTCTGTAATTCAGTGTGAAATATTCATGCTCCAAATTATGCATCTTTTACCTAAAAGCCTGGTTTTATTAATAGAGAGGGAGAAGAATGGCCACACTTACGGTCCAGACTGCTGGTTTATGTCTCCACCTCTCTGGACCAGCACAGGAATGACCTCATGATGCCCGTTCATCACTGCTACAGCGAGGGCGGTGTGCCCATCACTGTCCTGGCAACAGGGGTTGGCACCCTAACAAAAATACAGAGTACAAGAGTTTCTACATAATTCAGACTGGCAGTTCATCCATTCACATGTTTACTGTACAGTGTAATCCACAAACAGAGCACAGGAGTTAATACATATTCAGACCTGGTGGTTAGTCTATTCACTGGTACAATCTGCCATAGGAGAGATCAGCAAAGCAGGTTGTTGTGACACACTTATCTCACCTCATCCAGTAACTGCTGCACCACGAAGAGTCTTCCCTTCCCCTCTGGTCCCACTTCACGCAAAAGCTGAGTGTCTTTGGATGGCTGGCAGTGAAATAAAATAAGAATTTTTCTATGTAAGAAAAGACATACTGTTTTGGAGTCACATCATTAATACAATACATTTTTGGAAGCTGTGTACTATTCCTATAGAGCAGTGATTCATTGTCATGGGAGTTTAAAACTGTTGTGCATTGTGAGCTTGGAGAGGCTGATACTGACTGGCTGCCTTTCCACTGTTTTCTGCTCCTTGATATTCCTTCTGGATACTGTAATACTGCTTCCATTCACTGTACAGACAAGATCGTGCGTACAGAATTCAAACACTAGCAGGTAAAACTGGGGTGTTATATGACACAGTAGAGCATTTCAGCCCATATGAATAAATGTGTGTGAATCCAGCTGCCCCACAGTATGTGCAGACTGGTCCCCTCCTTACCAAGGCTGGTCTGACTGGCTGACAGACTAGCTCTACCTTCAGTCACACTGCTCAGGTTCTGACTCTCTGGGTGTACTGGAGTTCTCTTCACATGCCCTCCCTCAGCAGACTGAAGAAAAACAAAATATTAAATGAGTGAATGATTTTATCAAAGTTCTGCTTCAGCTGTGTATGTTCATGAGTGCCTGTACATAGTCATTCAGCTATCAGTATACGCATATGTGCATATGTATGTATGTATGTATGTATGTATCTATCTATCTTGTGCTACCTAATACCATAATCTAAACAATAACCTAAACACAGTCTACCATTGATTACAGTTAGAGAATATTTTTATACCTTAGGCCTTTCTGATGCAGCAGACACAAAATTGATCCTAAGACTGACTTCATAGTTGTCTTCTTGAATGACTGCAGAGACCATCTATTGGATGCACACAATGTATACAAAAACCAGTCAATTTCACACCTGTCCCAATGAACTTGATATGGAACGCTGACAAAGGTGCTCTAAACAAATGGTTGAAATAGAGGTACCCTGCCCATCCGTGGCTCTCCTATCAGAGCTCTGAACTCCATGTTGTTCTGAGTGTAGCTGCGTAGATGGGCACAAATGTGATCCAGCTGTTTCCTCCAGTAACCTTAAGAAAGTGACATAATGAAAATATTTCAGACACCAGGTAGTAAAAAGCTTGAGACAAAAAACAGACCAACAACCAAAGTTATACTGAGAAGAAAAGTTGTGTGAGTGCCTTTTCCTGGGCTAATGGCTGTGAGAAGGGGTTTCCTGTCCCTCATTTGTTCCTGTTTGCTCAACTCCTTGACTATTTGTTGGCTCTTCTTCAACAGTTCAGTGCTGGACGGGTAGAAAAGCCCCACTGTCTGAGTCTGCTGGTCTAAACACACTGGCCGCGCTGATGACGCCACAGAGGGTACCACAGACACTGGCACTGCCTGCCAGGTGGCACCCTGAACAGATGACTTCCCAGAGAGAGGAAGAGATAGATAGATAGATAAATAGATAGATAGATAGATGGATAGATAGAATATGTCATGTTATGTTATGACAAATGGTATTATGCAAGACAGAACAAAAAAACTGACTGAAAGAATAAGCGTCTTTGACCTTATTCCTGGCTGCTAGTAACACAAAGTACCTGGTTTGGCTCCACGGAGCCCTCTGTTAATGAGGCATGCCTGGTGGGACTCTGCAGCCTGGGTGGGCCTTCCAGAAAAACCCCACAAGAACCGCAGAAATTAGCATAGGGGTGGCTGTTAGCCCCACACTGAGAGCAGGTAAGGAACCTTGTAGTGTGGCCTGGCTGTGAGAGAAACACATATACTGGATGAGTTGTTTCACATGTTCAAAGTGCTCCACATACTTAAGTCATGAGAAGATTCTGAGTTGACCACTCACCTTAGTGCCACACCAGTCACAAAAGCGGGCATCTGAGTGATTGACTCTTTTGCATTTGGAGCAGGAAACCATTTTGCCCTCCATGTTAGGCAAGGGAGGGGCACTCTCTCCACTCAACACAGGCTAAAGAATTCAAATGGAAAATTTGAAAGTTTGTCACACCCAGTGTCTCCTTTTTCAAATTTTCAAATAACAATGATAACATAGAAAATGCGGTCAAGTATATTTGTGTCAAATTAAGATAAAATACATCATAAAGTAATACAACTGAATACAACTGTTATAAATTTAACATCCTTACAGTGGCTGGTTGTGGCAGTTTGGCTTCACAGGTCACACAACATGCTATATGTGCAGGATTTCCTGTTCCACATGAGTGACAGATCAGCTTGTCCTGAAAAAAAAAGGCCAGATGGAAAACCTAAACACATCACACGAAATATTTTATAGTTTCACACAAGAAAAAACTGACACTCTATTTTAGAAAATAGTTTAATGCAAGATTTGGTCTTAAATATAGCATGTTTACATCTTTCCAAGTAGTTCTATGGCACCAATTTTTTGTACTATAATTATTATCATTACTATAACTAACGCTTCACTGCAAATCAGGAGGTGAATGGTTAACTGTATTTACCTGAAGTCGTAAACTGGCTTGAGGCTCAAGCTGAGGGGCTATGGAAGCCTCACAGACCACACATAAAGCTGTGTTCATTGGCACCATGGTCTTACAGTGCATACACAAGCCCATCTCAGAGACAAGCACACACAAAATATTGGCAGCTTTATAAGGGTAAACAGTTTACATTGTCTAAACACATTTACTTAAATAAGAATAAACCAGGCAATCAACAAATTGGGCACATTAAAAAAAAAAAATCTTAATTTTATTGTAATACCTGTCCTCCCTCAGTAGGTGGCAGTCTCTGTCCTGGGATTGGAGCCACTGGGGCACCACAGTGAAGGCAGAAACGAGCAAAGGGGTCAGAAGGTCGATGACTCAAACACTTGGTACACCTTTAGAGTTGTAAGGCATCAAGAACATTACTGAGGCATTTCTATGTTGATTTTTCTGTACCTCTCTCTCTATATATACACATGCACGTGATTCTGAATAGTGTCACCTTAAGAAGTCGGTCTCTCTTTGAATCCTGGATATCTGTGTACTCTTCAGATTTTTCAAGAAGCTGTTCAACATGTCTGCATTCTACATGAGAAACAATGGAGGTAGAAATAAAAGTACAGGTAAAGTTCTGCATAAATACATATTTATATTTATCAATATGTGCCATAACTGTTAGAAAATGTACCAGGGTGTTAGAGTGTTGACTGGACAGGAGCAGAGAGGAGGAGTGCACAGGACCCAAACGATTTCTGAGAAAACGAGGAACCTTGGGAGACCTTTTGGAGTCATTGTCTTGGTTCTTTACTAATAAGAGCAACAGATAAAAATATTCATTACAAACACTGTTTTCTGACTTCAGTCAGATCATGCTGATCGATAATTCCTCATGCCTTCTAATATTCAAGGTGAGTTAATAGCATCACCTTAATTTCTGTTCTTCATATTTTAACTGAACATACTAAATGCATCCACAAGTACCTTGATATTTCAATGAGAGCTCTCCAAGGCCATTCTTCTTGCTAGACTGGTTTCCCTCCTGTCAAAGTTTAAGCGATGCAGAGTGGAATTTCAGATTAATTTAATCTGGAAATCTGCTACAATGTGCAATTTATTGCAAAATAGCATTATGGTAAGACATTGAATTTGACCTGTTTAGAGGCATTTTGCTCCTCTTGGTTGTCTTGTAGGGACTCTGGCTCATCTGAAAGCTTGCTTTCCACGAGAAATATCTTAGTGACTACAGCACTCTCTCTGCCATCGCTGGAAAGAAAAAAGGACAGAAGAAGGGAAAGAAAAGGACATACAACTCCTTGTGTTTGTGTGGCATCATTAACACACACATCCTCTGAAGACAGGTGAGTCGTGGGGAGAACTTCTATATACACTCAAAGGTTCTACTTCTTTGGTAACTATTGTCTGTATTCTTTTGAATTTATTACCTGGTGACAGCCACGGCTTTAACTAACACTTTGCCAACGGGCAATTTTATTGGTCCACAATATTTCACAGTGCTGTTGTCTCCATATCCCGGTCTTTTCTGCACATCGGGTTTACTACCATCCAAAGTGTAGTAAATAGTGACATCTGGAGTATCTAGGGGAAGAAAATGATTTATTAAATTAGTTTTTAAGTTGATTAACATTGTGTCTGACAGTCGCCACTGAACTTACATTGGAAGGTATAAATCCGACGGACAACAACTGCAATAAGTACCTGATTTTATCTCTATTGGTGTCCCGGTGTCTATCTCGTGCTTAGCTTTGCCAGGGGGAGGCACGCGAATGGGTATTATGAGAGGCACAACAACACAACCAGCGGTCATGTTTGCTTTGACACTCGTGACTACAGAAAAAAAAAAATGCATTATTAAAAAAGCAACTTTACAGTTACCTCGAGACAGTTAATCGTGAAATGAAAGCGCCCGTTATAGAAAAAAATATATGTGACAGGTATTTTATTAGAAACAAAATAATATTAAGTGCTGCAGAATCCAGGATGACTGCAGAATAGCATTTTAAACGAACGGTATACCGTTAGGCTAGTACTGCAAACGACCACATCGTAAAAAACTTTCTGAGTCTTGGTAACTATTAGCAGAAATGCAATTCATGTTGATTTGCTTGAACGAAGAACGAATAAACAATTGTAAATGATCAAATAACAATAAGAAATCAATACAGAACACTACCAGAAAGACCCCTGCGAATCCAGCTACGCTGCAACCATCAACTTTGCTTCAGTTACTCTATTGGTGGATCCCACACGCCTTAGCAACCATTCAATCCAATGGCAGCAATCACAATAAACGCATGTTTCTCAGGCGTACGTGTATAAATATTCTGATTATGCATAAAGGACAGCTGTATTTATGATAACTAGTATAAACTCTCCTTACCCCCACCCCAATCCAACATATTTTTAAAGTTGGTTAGAACAATATGGTTTACGTTAAATGAATGGTAACTGACACGCCATTTATTTATCATAACATTTCTTAATTGTCATATTTTGCAGTCAGTTTGCATATTGCACATATATAAATTTTTGTACATTTTAGCACCATGATATAATGAAAAACATAGAAAGTATAAAACATAAAGTAAAATTTTAAACAGGCGATATCTCTGCTTGACTAAACTGTACAGAACTACAGGGGACTTTCGGAAGAAGGACCCAATCTGGCGTGTAGGGATTCTGTTGTCGCCGATTCGCAAATGCCGTGAATTGCTGAGCAACCTCAGTGCCTAAGAATTTTATAGTGCGTATTTTTACATTAAACCCTTATGCAACAACAATGACAGAGGTTAAAGTTAAAAAAGAGTCAACAGATCCGGTGGACATTGAAAACAGGTGAGCTCAGATAGCTTTCTGGCGTGGTAGCCTGGCCCCAGTTCAGCTAACGAAAGGTTGCCAACTTCAAGCAACTTCAAGCAGTGAATAGACACTGTGTTTAAAAATTTCGAGCATTAGTTTTTATGGACACATAAGTACAATCATTTGTCTGAATTCCGACCTTGCTGCCGGCATGCTCGTGACTGTTTGTGTTACTTTTTAGATAGTACGCTTACATTGTAATGCCTGTTGTTGAAATGTTTTGTCACTCTCTCCATGTAGGATAAAGGAACTCTGTCAACAGTTCCCACATGGCATCACTGACCAAGTCATTCAGAATGATATGCCTCACGTGGAGGCTCAACAGAGGGCCATGGCCATTAACAGACTGCTGTCTGTGGTAAGACACTTGTGATCAAAACTGACTTTGAATTTTCCAGCTGAAATCCTGTACTGTACATGGCACTGCAATCATCACCTTGTGCCCTGAAAACTGCAATCAATCTGTCACACAGTGTGCGGTCATGTAATGTGTGTTTTCGTGTCCTTAGGGTCAGCTGGACCTCCTGAGAAACAGCACGGGTCTTTTGTATCGATTGAAAGATGCACAGAAAGCCAGGTAAATGGCATTCAGACATAACCATTCAAATCCAGTTTTACAGCTGTCTTCTTCATTTCACATTAAGTATGTTTTTCTCTCAAAGTAAAATGAAAGGCTCAGACAATCAAGAGAAGCTTGTTTACCAGATCATTGAAGATGCTGGAAATAAAGGTATCAAAATTATACTAGCCATCAATGATGCTTTGGATATGATCAGTAGAGAGTAAAATTTGATGATTGTTGATTTGTGTTTTGAAATAGGGATCTGGAGTAGAGACATCAGATTCAAGAGTAACCTGCCGCTGACAGAGATCAACAAAATTCTGAAGAATCTAGAGAGCAAAAAGCTTATTAAAGCAGTAAAGTCTGTAGCAGTGAGTAGATACCACTTCCTTCCACAAATGATTTATGTCACAGAATGGTACCAAAAGACATATCTAGTCTAGTTACTAATAGTAAATTCATTTGAATTCCTTGATGGGTAATTTCGTATTGAAATAAAGTGTGTGCTCTTGTTCTTTATGCTTTCTTTTTCTCAGGCATCAAAAAAGAAAGTCTACATGCTCTATAACCTCCAGCCTGACCGCTCTGTGACTGGAGGAGCCTGGTACAGTGACCAGGACTTTGAGTCTGAGTTTGTGGAGGTCCTCAACCAGCAATGTTTCAAATTCTTACAGAGCAAGGTGAGAGATCTCAGCAGGCAATTTTTTTTTTTTTGAGAAAAGCAGTCATTCTCATTCATTGTGTGTGTAATGTACAGATGGTGAGACTTGACATCAGTTTTTATTTGTGTCTAATTTCATTCTCGTTTAGGCAGAAGCAGCAAGGGACAGTAAACAGAGTCCTATGGTACAGAGAAACAGTTCTTTTGCTACATCACATGAAGTGTGGAAATATATCTGTGAGCTTGGCATTAGCAAGGTAAGCTCAACATAATGGACCATTTTATTTTGTCAGGTGCTATTTTGTGCCATTCCTTTTTTTTGAGAATAATGAAGGCTTAAAGACAGTAAAAGTGATATGATCCAATAGTAAGACCTATAAATGTTACAGATATGCTCTCTTTCTGTAGGTGGATCTCTCCATGGAGGATATTGAGACCATCCTAAATACATTAATCTATGATGGCAAGGTGGAGATGACCATCATTGCTGCCAAGGAGGGCACTGTAGGAAGTGTGGATGGGCAGATGAAGTTGTACAGAGGTGTCAACCCCATCATTCAGCCCACAGGCCTGGTAAAAACACCCTGTGGACTGTGCCCGGTAAGCACCCTTCTGTGGGCCAAGGGAGAATCAGGTTTTTACCAAAGCCAAGTCCTAAGAAATTGTAGTGACATAAAATTAAAAAAAAACAAAAACAAAAAACAAACAAACAAAAAAAAAGAAAACAGAGAGGTTTCTTTCGGTTGTTTAGTAGACAACGTCCAGGGTTTTGTCAACACTCCTGTAATTAATTCAGTTACTAAATGTTCTCTTTTTTTAAGCAAAATTTGGAACATGAAATTTACATACCCTTACTACGGATGATCATTCTTCTCTCGGAGCAGGAGCACATTTAAAGTTCATTCACTTTGGAAAACACCCTACTCATTTTATGTCTCTCTTTTAGGTTTTTGATGATTGTCATGAAGGGGGAGAGATTTCACCATCTAATTGTGTGTACATGTCAGAATGGCTAGACTTTTGAATGGAAAAACAATGTTTTTTTTCTCTGTGGAGAAAGCGTCTTCTATTTTTGCAGCCGTCGATGCAACTGTAGATGTTTTTATTTATACTGAACAGTAATAGCTTCATGATTAGTGGTTTATTTGAAATGGAATGATTTAAGAAGTAGTTTACCCAATTGTTCATGCACTGTCTTCAGCAGCCTACTGTACAGTTGGATTATGCTTGTGTATATGGGCAGTACTTTTCACAGATGGCCTGTTTCTGCAAAGGTGCTTGCAAAGGCACTCACAATAATAATTTTTAGATCCAAGAATTGGATGTAATATTGTATATGTAATGTAATTTGTATATGCACCAATTTCTTACTCAGTATCTTATTCAATCATTCACACAGCACTGATGTTTACAACTAAATACGTTCAGCACATCAGGAGAGTCAAGAATCATTCCCGTTTTAATTGAGGTCCTTTGTTGAAACAGTTAAGACAGTAAAGCATTTTTTTGTGATGAAGTATTTTTGTTGCATAACAGTTAATTAAACACTTATGTTTGGCTCTACCATTGTCATTTCTTTTGCATTTACTTTAATGTTAATCTCACAATTTGATATAACCATAACAACAACTAAAATAAAAGGGTTTGCATTGCTGTGAATACAATGTGAATGTCAGATGCTACAGCAAAAATCATTTGGCACCAATATTGGAAAGTAAAACTGTGCTAGAATGGAAGTACACCTTTGGATTATATTTCAAATAATGTTTGTAAGCAACTTTAAAAAAAAAAAAAGACATTCAAGCATATTATATCATTGTTGTTTCATGATCATTTAATAGAATGCCCAAGTCCATTGCTGCGAGAAATGATCTGGAAGTTTCAGTCCTTGTGTCATCCTTAGTCTGCTGTTTTTAACTTCTGCACCGCATCAATCAGCTCCTGAAAGTGTGTGTTCTGGAAATGTCCTCTGTCTGAATATTTATGTAGCTCTGCCTGTAGTCCATCTGCAACTGCCTTCTGTTCTTTCCAGGGAAGGAAGGGGTCATCAGTGGATCCAAACTGAACTATGTGTCCAACGTTCTGTCTGATTTTCTCCCACTCCCATGGTCGACTGAAATAACCTGAAGGGCAGCAGCAGTGAGAAGAATGAGGGCTCACTGAACAAGAGTTACTTTCACGCTTTAACTGAGATGTAATTATGATTCTCACAACTGTAATCAATGATTTGGAGTTGATAGTCCCTGCTCTGGTAAATGGCAAGTTGATTAAATCTTTATTCTAACAGTGAGAGATGAAACGAGAAACTTACCACTCTCCCTTTCATTCTCGTCTCCCAAATCTGAAATGTATGCACCTACGAGGATGATCGCAAACACTTTGTGTGTTTCAGCATACCTAGACCCAAAGGCAAAAAAAAGGAACATTTTACATCTACGCATCTACTCTCTCTAAATTTCTTAGCAGCCATAAGCTCAGCCCTGTGATACATCAAAGGTCTCCACAATTACTGTTGGAGGGCTGACATGCTCTTTAATGCTGTAGCCTTTCAAAATTCTCTGAGTTATTAAAGAAATTGGGTTGTCCGTTGACGTACCTCATGGCAGCTGCAGCGCCAGAACTGTGGCCGATGATGACTGTCTCTTCATCACATTGCAACTCCTTCTCCATAAAAGGTAGCCAAATACTCTCTCTGGCAGTCACTGTTATAATAGTTACGACGATAATAAGTAACGAAACAGCACAAAAATGTTTATTTATTACATCAAGGCCGAGTATAAAATACTTCTCTGGAAAATCAATAACTGGAATTATGTGGCTCAACTCTTCGATTTACCTGGGTCTGGCATGTTTTTAAGCAGGCATGTCATATCTGGGATCTAAGAGGAAAACGTCGCAGGTCAGAAACATTTAACAGGATCTTAAGGAAATGCGTGTTGCACATAAGCCATAAGTAGGTATGGCACTGAGAATACTGTTAAATGCTCAAAATGCGTAATGAGATTCCTATTTTATTGATATTACAATAAGGCATTCAAGCGGCACACAATGCTAGAGCTCCCCATCTGTTGTAAAAACGTGAAATGCTATGGCAGGGTTCAGTATCCGTACAAGTTACAAACGATAGCTGAATTGTACCTTATTTATCTGTTTATTCGCCCATCCGTACCAGTTACACTGTTCGACATTCCCTGCTCCATTCCCTGGAACAATAACTGCTTTTTTTAGTGGCATGTTTGTCCACGACTTTTAAATTTCCTAACTCCAACAATTCTTGGTCCACAAAACTGCTGTACTCCAGATTCGCGTTCTCATAGTATTGTATGCGTAGTTTCGACGCAGTAGGATACGTTAGAGAACATCATCAACGTGCAGCCTGAGCGCAGGGTGCCAAGTGAACAATTTAATAGAAGAGTACAATTTAAAATCAGTATAGGCCCGTATAGTAATTTATCACAATTCTGTATCACTGATTTTTTTTTAAATGATTGTGAAGTTCTGTGACTCAGGTCCACAGTGTCACCATCACTTCACGAACACAATATCTTCTGTTCACTGTTTACTCAAAAAATGATAGACTTTTAAAAATGAATTCTGAAAGTGCAGGTCTAACTGTCTACTCTGATATCTTTACTGGTTTAATCCTTAAATAAACTCCCATACTGTGGATGATCTGAACAACAGCAGAACAAGACTTTATGAAATATTTCAGTTGTGTTTCCATGTCCAAACCACCTTGAGGTAAAATCCCCTAAACCTTCCTCATAATTTGATAAGATTATTGTCTTTGTAAGACATGGAAAAAGCCCCATGGCTGTGGCTTGACAGCGCAGGACCTACGATTTACCTACTACTGGTTCCACCCCTTCTCAATCAGTGGTTAATCACAAGCTACCTCAGAATTTTGCTCATTAAATTTTTCCATACTTCCTGAGTGTCTGGATCAAATGTTATATTACCCCACTATTCACGCCACCCTAACAGGAGACAAACCAATATATCAAACTATCATATGGGTTTAAAGTGAAGTTTCCTTAGATGGATGTTTCCTAACTGAATGTTCCTGAGCCACTTTTTGTCATTTGGGAGACCTGCCTCCCCCCACTGTAGACTATTTGATAATTGTGGATGTAACAAACACATCAGACTTTGACCAGTTACTCAGTGCAGCATTCTCATACACTGACTGACAGTGACTTAGTAAGTGAGGAGATGAAGTAAGGAGATGAGAGAGGAACAAAGTCTGCATGCATAATACAGAACTGTGTATGTGTGTGTGTGTGTGTGTGTGTGTGTGTGTGTGTGAGAGAGAGAGAGACAGAGAGAGAGAGAAAGAGAGAGCTGCCTGCTGAAACACAAAAGGGGGAATGAAAGAAAGGAGGTAGTGTGGATCGAGTTGAGATGGGTCTGTCTTCTACGTGCAGAGAGGTGTGTCAGATGGAGGAAGCAAGCCGAACTTTGCCGGCAATAGAAATGTGTGTTCATAAATGTAGGAGCCTGTCTGCCAACAAACAACTTAAAGGCAACTATACGACGTATCTTGACGTGGTATGGGAGACACAACTAAGGTAAGTATATGAGGTTTCTTGAATGAGTTGTTGAAGTATTATGCAGCTGAGGAAATCAGACATGGGGATGTGCAGTGTACCAAGCAACATAAATGGACCTTCTCCCTATAGGTATTAAGTATGAACAGCACTTGGAAACTGATTCATTGTTGCTTTATACATATCTCAGTGTAATGTATTGATATAACACTTAATTCTATAGTTAACATTGAGTTAAAACAAGAGAGTTTTAGAATAATTTGCTTAAGAGTGATAACATTAAGGGGCACAAAATTGTACAGTGCTGCAGATCGGGTAATCATTCGCCATCTCAATGCAACATTACATTTTTCTTTTACTCTGTCTCAGCTCAAAGGCAACTGGCGGGTGCAACCGTATGAGAGAGGGGGAAGGAAAGTTTAAACTATAAACTACATATTTAGCTTCGCCTTTGCTAAAATGATGAGTATGTCCAGTCCAATGTGTAACAACCGAAGCGGTATTTAAGAGCGTCGAATCGGACCGAGTCTCATTAGAGCGATGCGATGTTTGCAAATTAGGAATGTGCGCTAGAACACGCACGTTTCACCTCTGGCGTAGGGCGTAGGCTATATGCATGCATTCTTTCAGCAGAGGCTCTTATTCAGATTTAAGCAAGCGATGACACAAAGTTATCCGTTACAAATTAGAAAAATGGTTGTGAGGGCGGTGCTCACTGTTTCTTGTCAGAATTGTAAGCTTTATGGTGCAGGTGAATCAGGTGAACCTGCTACTTTGAGGTTATTTCACTGACATATATGGTGCTGGAGGAATTTTAGTTATCTGGTAAGCGCCCAAATCTTATTTTTGTGTTCTACTACTACCATGACAGGAGTCACGGGTCCATTTCAGATAGATTGCAATCTGTCATGTTGATAAATGCCATAACTGCTTACCTAAAGCTTACCTAGCTCTGCATGGTGCAATAATGGAGAAACTCTTCACATCTTCCTTTCCATTCATTTCTTACTGTATACAGATCAGCTGAAGACTGAGATCCCTGCAGTAATGTATTTTTTTAGCAGCTTCATTCAAACTGGACCTTTTGTATTTTTCTTGGGTAATATATATACACATACACTCACACACACACACACACACACACACACACACACACACACACACATATATATATACATACATACACACATATATACATATATGTGTGTGTGTATAATGAATAATTAATTAAAATATAGCATTAACTGCATTTTGAATTTGATAATGACATTTGCAATTATTTTGCTGACTTTCAAGAAAATATTCTTAACAGTCATGAAGTCATAAAGTTAACTTAGCCATTGTTTTCTTCTCCCCAAGTTTGTCCCCTTCTGGAAGTTCCCACTGTCACTGCTTCAGGTGCAGTATCAAAATCGCAAAGATCAATTCTATGTACCACAATTTCTCCTACGGCATGAGATGCGTTCTATATTATCAGTTGTTTTTGATCAGAAACGTATACAAACAAAAAAAATTATGCTCACTGTCTAGTTTGCAACAGCAACAGGCCCTGGTGTCTTTCTGTCTCTGAGTAGAAGTGAAAGAAATTACTGATGGCTAGAGGTCTGTGTCATAGATTTCCCATTACATAAATTGCTGATATGATAAAAGTCACATTTTCAGTTGTGCTAAGGGGTATGACCAGTGACTCAAAAGTCTTTGCATGTATGAATCTTAAATAGAACCAACGTGATGAAGAGACATGTCATGTGCTGAGTGTGTTCAGACATATGGAATTAGGCCACTTATAGCCAACAATATTGCTCACGTTATTATTATAAACATGTTAAGTTCATCTAAATGGTTTCATATTTCTGATGAAGCGCATCTTTGATTTCTTCCCACAGCTCACCAGTTGTCACTGAATCCTGGTGAACCTTTCATCATTCAGAATCAGTTATCATCTGGAAAACCAGTGACTCTGTTTTTTACCAGTGCTGATGATTCAGCAAGTATTCTGCTCTGTATAGCGACAACATCAGCACCTCGTTGTATCCCTGAGTACAAGGGGAGAGTTATAGTCAGTAATAACTCTCTAGTACTCACAGGAATGATGCCGTCTGACAGTGGGGTGTACACAGTGAGTGATGAGGAGACTAATGAAATCATTGGAGCCTTTACAGTCACTGTTAGCGGTAAGAGTACTCCTGCCTATATACTCTTATATCACATGATAGCAAATGTGAACCTCGTGGTATTATGAGTCATATCTTAGGAATGGACATATTTATGATCTCTTTTCATTAAAAATATCCATATAGTTATGTTCATATTCACCTTTTTATCAATACACGGCTCTACGTGTAGCTACACACTGATTATGTTCGGTGACATGGATCTGTGTGTTATTAGTGGGATTTCCTTTATATCATAAATAAAGCCTATATAATAATGATTCTTATTTTTTAATCTCTACAGTTTACCAGTCCTCAGTGAGTATAAAACCTGGTGAAACTCTCAGTTTGGATTTGTACATACCAAGTCCAGTGAATGTGACCTTTAAACAGTTCAGTGCCGCTGACTCAGAGGACACATGGATCTGCAGTGTGGAGCCACCTTCAGTTCTTTGTCAAGCTGAGTACAAGGAAAGAGTGTCAGTCAGTAATGGCTCTCTGATGCTGAAAGAAATGATGCCATGTGACAGTGGAGTTTACAGAGTAAAATACCAGAGGATCAGTAAAATCATTAGTGTCTACAATGTCACTGTTAGAGGTAAGAATTTACTCTACTAAGCTTACTCATGTCTGACTCTATCTGTAATCAGAATCCAGTCTGTACAGATGATGGAGAGTATAGCTGTTATAACGAAACCCCACATAGTGCTTCTACCTAGGAATTCGAAAGATTTAATCAACTGTTTTCTGATTTTATTTTTTATTTTTGTTGTTGTTCTTCAGCTGTGCAGGAAGACCTGAATGGTAGAGCTCATTATGGGCTCTGTTTGGGGACAGTGCTGTTTGTGGTAGTACTGGTAATGCTTTGCCAGAAGGGGAGACACCAGGCTCCGTGTCACAGTTTGTCTTAAACTGCGAGTCAATAGTTCAAAGAGTGCTGCTCTTAAATATATGTTTTCTTTTCTTTTATTAACTTTATTCATGTATTTCAAAGATGACAACATGAAGTGTTTCTAGTGTTTTTTAAAACACACTTGATAATAATGACGCTTATGAATAATGTTAATAAAATATTAGCATCATTGTTTCATCATAAAGTTAAACTTTGGAGAAGACTGAGCATCTCTTTTTTCCAGTAAAGAGCTCCCCAACGATCAACGCTCTGATCACCATTCAGGGTTCCATGATGTCCTCCTCCAGGTCAGCCAAAAACCTTGGCGTGACCCTGGACGACCCGCTAAACTCCTGAAGACGCATTGCAGCAATCACCTGGTCCAGCAGATTCTCCCTCTACAAAGGGATTTGCCCTTTCCTTACTCAACAAGCAGCCCAGCTCCTAGTTCAAGCACTTGTCATCTCCTGCCTTGATTACTGCAATGCCTTCCTGGCTGGCTTATAGGCTTGCACTATTAGGTGGCTTCAGCTGGTTCAGAATGCTGCTGCACACCTGGTATTCAACCCGCCAAAACACTCTGTCACTCCGCTACTGACTGCACTTCACTGGTTTCCGGGAGCAACCTGCATCCAGTTTAAGACACTGGTGCTGGCTTACCAGGCCACAAGAGGCTCTGCCCCATCCTACCTTCAGTCTCTGATCACTTCATACACTCCAACCGAATCTCTCCGCTCAACCTCCTCTGGGCAGCTGGCGGTCCTGTCACTTCGGGAACCCGGCAGCCGTTCCACTCGGCCACGCCTTTTTTCTGCCCTCGTTCCGCAGTGGTGGAATGACCTTCCTCACCCAATCAGAACTGCCTAATCCCTCACCATCTTCCGCAGACGACTGAAAACCCACCTTTTCAGAATCCACCTGTCCCCTAACGTGTAACCTTCCTTTTATGTTATGTTTTTATATTCTATGGTATAAAAAATCTTCTGTACTAAAGTTGTCTCTGTGTTGCAGGTTTTGTGTGCAGATTTCTGTTGTATCTTTGCAGGATATACAGGAGTGTGGTACTGAAAATAATTCATTTGCATTCCTACTGTGGTCTTTTGCTTATTGGGTAGTTAGCTAAACCTGATTGCTGCGCTGATTGTAAGTCACTTTGGTTTAAAGGCGTCTGTGAAATACCAAATTGTAAATTGCAAACTTTAGCCAAATGATTTTTGAAAATGTTTCACTGACATTCATCACCACATAGCTCTGACCAGTCCATGGAGTTATGAATTTTTTAATGTAAAAAAATATATATATTTGAAATGTTAAGTCCATAGGAGAGATTTTTTTGTGTTCCTGAGCTAGATAAAAAAAATCTGAAAATGTGTTAAAATCTATATTCTCTGTCCTTGAAAGCTTAACATAAATGATCTAGCGATGATCAATAAAGTATATCACAGATAATTTTACTACTGGTCCTGGGCTAATATGTACCGGTGTGACGTGGGGAGCCACATAAACCTTGCATGGAGACAGCTCATACTGAGAAATGTGCTGAACTTCCTCACATAATGTACAGGAGATATACACAATGGTATAATATTCAGAGAGAGACAAAACAAACAACTGAATTAACATTGAGAGGGATAATAAAAGCATGGCTAGAACTTGATGAATTTATTGACAGTAACTGTAGTCTGATAAAACATGCCCTGGCACACAAAACATGCTTCTGTATCCAAAGTTAAATAATGATGCTTTACAAAGATCTGTCTATATCATGGTTTCTACTTCAGATCTGTCCTTCTGTTTCATCATTTTTTCTATCTCAACATTACTGATGAATTCCTGACCCCATCAACCCTGATAACTCTATTGTTCAGTAAAAATATCACAATTTTCAATATCACAGCTGGTCCTTAGCCATCTACACAACAACTGATTAGCCATTGGACAGCTGATTCATAGCCACACCCATTACTTAACTATTTTCCCTAGTTGCAGCTATAGTATTGTGTCTGTCATAGAGAAAGCACCCTGATGAAGGCTCAGAGTAGCTGAAACACATAGGTGCATTTTTAAATATGTTTTGAGCCCATCAGAATAAAGACTTTTTAATTTCACCGTGTGAGAGCCTTGGCTTTCTTTCTTCTATTTTTGACAATTCCAAATAATCTCTGGATTTAAATATCAGAAAACCAGTACACTTTTGATAATGTGACAGCCCTGTTTATTAGCTTCAATACACTGACAAAGTTCTCTTCATGTAGTAATCAAGGACAAGAATACAAATATGTGAATTGGCGTGGGGGTCTGAAACTGACTAGTTCTTCTAGTCCTAGACCTTCTCTTTCCAGTTTATTATTGCAGTTTAAGACATACAATTTGTGAAAACCATGTGTAAAGACAGAGAGAATACTTAGTCTACCATGTAGCATAGCATGCGAGTTGTTTAAACAGTCTGTGAGTTATGACCTATGATACAGCTCGTTTATTTAATTCATACCACACTGCCTGGTAACTCGGTTTCTCCTTGAAACCCAGTGACGTAAAGAGCCTGAGGGAGGCGCTGTTACCCTCCTCTATAAAGCAGTAAACTGGACATCCTTGTTTTAGGAGATGTTCTGCCATGATAGATACAAGCAGCTTGGCATAACCTCTGCCCCTGTGTTCAGGCAGAGTGTAAAGTAAACCTAGGGCACAGTGCTGATGCAGTAGAATCCAGGACACAGGCTGCGTGTCACCTTCCCTCATCACACAAAATGACGGGTAGTTGGAGATATAGTTTGACACAGTATTATAGCTGTTCCTGTCTCCTCCACACTTCCAAGTGCTGTCGACCAGCTCTGCATGGTCAGAAGTCAGTGGTCTTACTGTACACCCAGTAAGACTGCAAGGAACACAGAGATAGTTTCAAAGGGGAAAGATACAGATCCTCCAGTTGACATTATAATGAAACGATACCAGACGACTGCGTAAATTATTTACATGACACTCCGTAGCTAACCTTTTTCGAACATTGACATGACTGAAATCCTCAAGTATAAACACATGCATAACAGTCTGTGCTCTGGAGGGAATCCCTTTTTCATCAGCAACCTCCTGAACAACTCTTAAGTGGTTGATGTCAACACCTTTGAACAAGCAGATATGAAAAGATCTTTCTCACATGTGTTGTGCACAATGACATTAATGAGCAACATAATACTACTGTTAAGGGCAAAAAAATGAAACACATTGACAGAAATCAATCAGTCATGTATGAACCTGCAAGCAATGTGAATACGTCCCAGTTTATGATACCAGCTGTTTGAAGAAGTGTCTTTAGGCTGTCCTTGTCTTTGGAATAGACACTATGGATATTGAAGTCCCCTTCTCGATCCTTAGTCCCCTTCACAAAATAACCTCAGTGAAATTATACACTTTTACACACATTCTTATGTATGTATCTCTGTGTGAATATGCTTGATTTTCATGCATTTTAACGTATACAGTATTTAAATGACATTTGCTACAGTATGTTACATCATTTTCAGTGCACCTGTATTTTTGGTTTGCAGATGATGACTCTAAAGTCTGGCCAGGAGTCAACAATAACTTCAAGCTTGTGAGGTTTGCCTCTATTAATATGAAACAGGCAGCCATAAACCTAGAGAAAATAATAAACATTTTCGTCATTCATTTGAGTGCATTGTTATTAAAGCTCGTCAGCAGGGCTACTATTTTTGTCTGTACCTGTATTTGTTGGGATGATAAAATTATTTGAGTTTGTATTTGTATTTGTACATACACAGGAAAGAAGTGGAGTTGAATAAACCAAATAACTTTGAAAAATATCTCATTTAGTAAAACTCAACAGTAGTAGCCTGAAGCTACCCCAGAACCCCAGTAAAACCATCCAAATTATCATGGAATACTAAAACTACAAACATTGACACACCAACCATCAACATCAACACCCCCACCCCCTAAATATGAGTACTCTAAATTGGCAGATAAAAGGGTGTATTCAAAAACATGCAAAAAAATCTTGAACTGAGCAGATGAAGGAATGTGTACGAAAATGTAAAGCTGAAAAAATAAAACATACAATATATATACATTATACAATACTATCACCATAAACTTGGGGACACACACTTGTCAGTCAAATATTTAAAAGTTAATGAAATACACACAAAAAAATCTTAATTCTTATCATGTACCCCACCAGGAAGGCTCTAAAAATACAGTTATACATTTTAGAATATACAAAGAATAATTTGTGTCGGGCATGGGCTGCTGTCATGTTGCCCTTGTCAGGTTTGGATTTGGATTCAGTGGCACTCTCCTCTGTACAGGACTCGGTTGCACACTGCTGGTAATTCTGCGTAACGTATTTGACTCTATTATCACGTATTTGCGGGCAGCACCAGACAGTACTGACTAAAATACGAAAATAGATTTATCAATGAGTTGTTATTTTTGGCTGAATGTTTCATAAATGTTGCTGGCCATGCAGACAGGCAGAAAAACACACACTCACATACGTACAAGGAAGGGCTTTTCAACATGAAACAAAAATACGACATAAACTATTGGGTATAACCAAAGACAGTTTAACGTACCTTCACAGACTCAGGAAAGAACTCCTTGAGAGACCTTTCAGCGTCCATTAGTTTCTCAGACCTTAGGACAATCATCTTGTGCCGTGCACAGAGTGCCGCCAAACCAACTTTACGACTATCTGTACTGTTGTAAACCACTGCCCAAAATCAAGCATGAACTGGTAAGAATAAGAATAAATTAATAAAATAATAAAATACAATAATGGGCAGATCAAGAAGCTGTCCTCTGTGTTTCCGTGGATCTTTCCGGCTGCTTTTTATATCACAGACAACTTTGTACTCAGAGTAAAGATACTACCTATTTTTGCCAAATACGCACGATGCTTGAATATTACTGCAAACCACAATCCTAACCTGTTCATTACATTACATTTACATTTACATTACATTTATTTGGCTGACGCTTTTAT
Organism: Chanos chanos; assembly: GCF_902362185.1. NCBI lineage: Eukaryota > Metazoa > Chordata > Actinopteri > Gonorynchiformes > Chanidae > Chanos > Chanos chanos. The sequence continues at coordinate 13,951,174 of NC_044498.1, forward strand.
CCAAAGCAGCTTACAAGTAGGAAACAGTTCAAGCTCTAAGACAGCGAGAGACCTGAGAGTATGCGCTAAGTCCGAACAATTAGCAGTAAGTGCAAGTCTACTTCAAGATAGAGGGAGGTGTAGGTATAGAAGAGCACCTTAGGTGTGAGTAAGGCGTGTTACGGGGTTAGGGGTGTTAGTTGTTCGGAGAGCAAATGCATCAATGAATAAAAAAACTCTACAGCCTTCGGAGAATCTTTCATACACACTGATACATTCCCAAAGTATTGCCAACATTTCAGGACTGATTCTACTTTTCTATTTTGTACTTGTGCAAGGTATGTGAGTAGACGTGTGATTTATAGACAGGAAGTTTTCTGGACACCTCAGCATGGGTCCTGATGAGTGAAAGGTTTGATCATGTGACCAGGGAGGAACGACAAACACAAACACAGTCTAGGCTGTAAAGCCTGCAAAGAGTCTATTGTCAGCAAGATTGTGACAGGTCACCTGTGAAATGTGAAGATGGATAACCATTGCTGACGCTGTGTGAAGAACAGATAAAGAGAAACAGATGGCATTCATCCCAACAAGACAAGGCTGTGTACGAGTAAAGTTTAACATTCCTTGAAGTCTCTCCATAGAGAAGGATAATCTACAGATCAAGATTAAAGATCATAAGGAGACAACAACAGGTCAGCATCCCACCGGTTGCATTTAAACAGTATACAGTTATAAAAACCACCTTCTATGATTGTCTAAATGTAGAAAGGGGCAGTTAATTTTTCAAAGTGGAAAAAGAAGAGATTGTTATAAATTAGCGTTATTTGTTTAATTTTATGAGGCATACAATGGGGTTTATGTGTTTGTCAAATAGTAAATGACATTATGTGCTTTACAAAGTCTGCATCTAGGAAAGAAATGAGCTTGATCTCTCTCATTTTACAAATAAACAAACCGGGCTTATGGACAGAAGGTTAGCTGAAAAGTAAAGCTACTGATTTATGTACAATATTCCATTAGCATGTGGAAAATGAAAAATTAAACCCTAAATATTACTGACTCCTTAACCTCAACTGGCACTTTTCTTTTACTTCGCCAGACACAGGGCCCACCAAAGATGGCACTCCTTACCTTCCTTGTTATAGTTTCCCTGGTGAGCTTTGTATTTGGGGAAAACTTTAACCAAACCTTAAGTCAAGATTATTACAAAGCAGCAAACTTTGCCATAGACCTCCACAACCGTTTGAGCAACTACCCCCATGCCTATAAAGCGGTTCATGTCCTGTCTGGCAATTTTCACGTGAGTTACACAAACCCTTTTTTTCTAAGTTAGCAAAAAAAGCATACGTTTTGAGAACATAACAAACAGCACCAAATATGTGGTGCAGAGCAAGGCTACTGGATAATAAGGAATGGGATTAATGTGAACTCAAATGCTATCATTGTTCTCCAACACAACACTTAATCAGTACTTATGCAGACATAAAACTAAAATTATATTTTGGAAAGTTTGCTAAGACCATAACCGCATTCTGCTGACTGCATTCTTAGATCTACCCCCCTGCACGGGTCAAGTACGCAGTAACTGCTGAAGTGGCTGAGACTGTGTGTAAGAATGATGGTACAGTGAGGTTGAGCGACTGCGAGTTACAGAATGATGCAAAGGTAAGAGCTTTCAATTTTTAGATTTTCAAACTATCGATCTTTTAAAAAATTCTGTGGAGTTTTTGTATTTTACAAGCATCTAATGACTCATTATCTCTGTTTTTAGGTCATGACTTGCAACTTTGTTGTGCTGGCTACACCAGGTTTTAACATGGGCTCAACCCACCTTCTGTCAGATGAATGTGCTTGATTGGACACCGACAGCTTCAGTTTAAAGATGTTTGCCAATATCACAGTGACATTTAGATATCATTTGTGCATGTTGAATCTTTATATGTTGGTCGTGATCTGAGGAAACTGTTTCAGTTCTGATTTAGGTACCTTTAGTTTTGATCATAGTTTTCCAAATACCTATAACTCTTTCTGTTCCAAGATAACTTATTTTAAAATAATAACTATTGAAGTCCCATCAAGTTGCCATTGACTCATTTTGAGAGTACCCTGTCTTTTCCCTTTGGTTCAATAAATGTCTGCATTTCACTTTTTCCTGTCTCACTTCATTTGTATGTACAAATAACCAAAAACACTGCTTTACACACATTTTGTTTTACTCAGGTTATTAAGTAATTACATGCATCAAGCTTTAATGTCTGTGGATTACATTACACGCATACGCTTAAGGTGACAAAATACAAGCAACAAGCTGTGGCAATGAAGCTACAGTTAAACTGACGATATTTAAAAGATTTATAACTGAAGAGCTCTCATATTGCACTATATGTTACATGACAGACAATTTAACAAGAATATTTAAAATAATAACATAAAAATGTTAACTATTGTTTTTTGACCAAAAAGAAAGAAAGAAATATAACGGCACAGGTGATTAAATAAGTCTCAAGACCTAGGTTTTTGTTATCGGAATGCAAACCAGAAACTCTACAAACTAGAAGCACAGAATAGTATTATTAAGATGAGGGACCCAATGTCACAAAATATCAATTTAAAACGGAATGAAACACAAATGGCATTTGAATCCTTCTATAAAAAGCTACACACGCCACCAGAGACAGCAGATGTGTCAACATTAAAACACTTATTGGCTCTCTTGGGATGATACAAAACCATGTACTTACATCAGAACTAGCCATACACATAATGTGACACAATGACCAACTTAAAGGAAAATAAGTCACCCAGCCCAGATGGCTCAACTTCACAGTGTTTTCAGGTCCTCAAATAAGTTTCTGTGTTTATACAGAATAGACAGATGTGGGATACATATTGCATGTAATAGATAGCATTTTTCAAAATAAGACAACTGCTTTGTTAATCGTGCTAAACAATCAAAAAGTATTTGATTGTGTATGGTGGGATTATCAGTATCAGGCCCTGGAGAGATCTGGATTTCACAATCAATCTATACTGTGCATAGAAAATTCTCCATATATCCCTGAGTACCAGAGTTAAGATAAATCTCCATCTGTCAAGTATTGTATTTAAAAAAAAAGCATGCAAAACTGAATTATGTTTTGTGATCACCAGACACAAATTCCAAGTTGTAATATAAAAGTATAGCAGTAGGAAAAAAGCGGCTCTCATGATTAGAATTTTATCTGAGGTAATTTGTTTCAGCCATTAATGGAAGAAATGTTTTTTTAATAAGTCAGATCTTGGTACACATAAAACATGTCTTGGTTTATCTAGAGTAGCAAAAGAACAAAAATTTAGATATCTTACATTGACAATTACCTCAAGATGAGGAGGGGTTGGCCTTACCATAACTTCAACATTAATTTATGTCTGCCTAGTTGAGGTCTCCGGTATGACAGTAGATTTCAATTCTTGGTACAGAGGGATTATAAATCAGAGTGTTTTGAAGACCTGAAATCAAAATATGACTTATTTAAGCAGCGTTTAAATATAGTGTAGACAATACCATCAGAGAAGAAAGAACTCATATGTCACAAAGTTGGACTTTTATAACGTTTGCCTTGTGATACCTGATTTCCAAAAATGACCATATTCAATAAAAGAAAGAAAGAAAGAAAGAAAGAAAGTGAAAATGTACTTTGTTTGGAATGAAAAGTCATGAAAAATGTACATAAATGTTAGTCACTCTTTCAAACCACTTACACAGTGCATTCAGTAATTACAGCTTTCACTCTTCAAGAAGTATATACTTCTGCATAATGCATTAAACGACTGTAACCCCATCCTTCTGACGTCGTATTTTGCTGTGGAGAGTAATAACAAAGGGGCGGGCTGCTGAAGAGAGCCATTTCTGGACCGGTCAGAATGCCAGCTTTTGGATCAGTATTAATTCTCTTGCTCAGCCAGTATCAATACAGTAAATATTTGCTATTCAATGAAATTGCTCAGATGTAAAGAGCGCAGGTTGACATAGACTGTAAAGGGGAGCAAGTAGAGATACCTTGCGGAGCTTTTTGATGGATGTAAACGTTATCGGTTGCGGCAAAGGGCCTGGACTGAAACCGAATTTGCAAGGACCAGAATGTGGGTTTGTCAACGGGCAGAAAAAGAAACCCCGCAAGAGACGGGGTAAAAGAGGAAGAAAAAGGAAAAGCAAAAAATCAAATGAAACGCCACCGTATTTTCCACCGGAGGTACAGTAGTAACAGTGCTAGCCATCTGCTCCGCTGAGCTCTATAGAAATCCAGTCAGCAGTTAACCAGTTTAGCCAGCTAGAGATAGAGCATTGATGCGGCATTCGTGTTATTTTGGTCAGTGTTTGTTTTAAATAACGATGCCGCTTGTAAGTAGCTGACCACTTCATTCGTTTATCTATTTTTTGTAAATAAAAATATTGTTGAATCTTATTTTTTTTTATCAGAAAACAGGTCGTCTTATGGGCTTTGGAGATAGCAAGATAGCCTCGCCGATGCCTTTTCATTACTCGGTCCGATGACAGTTTACAGATTATTTGCTTACATTCAAACCTTGCTGTTAGCCCACATGCAGGAGACCACTGCAACGTATTGCGTGAACACCTCGCTAAAATTTGACATAATGGATACAAGGCTGCGCTGGTTGCCCGGTGGCGACTTGGTGGAGGGGGGCGTGTGTGTAATCCAGAAATCAGCATTAGCAAGAAGGCTGTTATAACAGATCAAGGCAGCTATAGCAAAAAACCTGGATATGTCTATCTATAGACGGTTTTGTCTAAAAGTATATTTGATTTTTCTTATTATGCATATTTAGTCGGTTGTTTGTGGATATTAATTTCTCCCAGTTGTGAGACATTATGATTTTGATTTTACTATGCAGTTGCAACACAGTTTCATTTTATGAAAATATTCTTAACCTTTTACGTTTGATTTTAACATCATCTTTGTCTCTTCCAGGCTGAAGAGGGAAACATTGAGTACAAGGTAAAATCATTTGGTCTATGTTCGAATCAATGCATATACATACAGCTGTAACTAACACTCACACTCACACACACAGACACACACACACACAGACACACACACACAATCATGGACACGTACAGGGATGAATACACACATTTAACCCATTTTGTAATCTGTGTCTCGGCAGCTGAAGCTGGTGAATCCAACACAGTATCGTTTTGAGCACCTGGCTACACAGTTAAAATGGCGGCTACAGGAGGGCAGGGGAGAGGCAGTGTACCAGATAGGTGTGGAGGACAATGGGCTTCTGGTTGGACTGTCAGAGGGAGATATGAAAGCCTCACTGAAGACCTTGCGTAGGATGGCAGAGAAGTATGTCGTTACCTCAGTCTGTCAAAGTTTTGTGCCTCAGACCTCTGAATTTCCTGTCTTCAATTAGGTTCAGTTTAATCCTAACCTTAAACCTGAGGGTGTAGGTGTTTTTACTGTGTTTCCTGTTTATGGATAGGTTGTGTTTGCATACACAGGGTTGGTGCCGACATCACACTCCTTAGAGAGAGGGAAGTGGACTATGACTCTGACAAGAACTGTAGAAAAATTGCAGAGGTTCTTGTCCGGAAAGTTCCAGATGACCAGCAGGTGAGTTCTATTCAGATATTACATGTTTTTCAGTCTAGGCAAGTAACATTCACCAAACCTTTCTTTTAGTGATTTATCATGATAATGTGTGTGTGTATGTGTGTGTGTGTGTCTGTGTGTGTGTGTTTCCAGTTTCTGGATCTTCGTGTGGCTGTGCTTGGGAATGTGGATTCGGGGAAATCCACATTATTGGGTGTGCTTACCCAAGGGGAACTGGATAACGGTCGGGGAAGAGCACGCCTAAACCTATTCAGACACCTCCATGAGATCCAGACAGGCAGGACTTCCAGCATTAGCTTTGAGATCCTGGGCTTTAACAGCAAAGGAGAGGTGAGAGAAATATCTCAAATGCTCTCCAAAAGCATAACAGTCTCCAGGTAATGCACATTGTGTTTGACCATCAGCCCGATGTTGGACCTCTCTTATAGGTGGTGAACTACAGTGACTCACGTACAGCAGAGGAGATCTGTGAAAGCTCTTCAAAGATGATCACCTTCATCGACCTTGCAGGTCACTACAAGTACCTGAAGACCACCATCTTTGGCCTCACCAGCTACTGCCCAGACTTTGCCATGCTAGTTGTAGGGGCCAATACTGGCATTGGTTAGTATCCACAAAGTCCATTCTCATATCTTTATGCTCAGTTGATAATGAATGGTCATACATACATTTCATGCATAATGAAACGTTTTATACATAGTAAGTATTGAACAGACCACAAGACTGTCTTTATTTTGTCAGATTTTGAAGACAGTATCATTGAAAATAGAGCTGTCCCTTAACCAGTGGTTGAAGTTCCACAACACCTGTTATATTCCCTGTCTCTCAATCTTAGCGGGCACTACCCGGGAACATTTGGGCCTGGCCATGGCGCTGAAGGTTCCCATCTTCATAGTGGTCAGTAAAGTGGATCTGTGTGCTAAAGTGACGGTGGAACGTACCGTGCGCCAGCTGGAGCGTATCCTCAAACAGCCTGGCTGCAACAAAGTGCCCATGGTGGTAGCCAATCCGGATGATGCAGTGACCGCCGCCCAACAGTTTGCCCAGTCCTCCAGGTAAAATAAAAAGCGACAAAGGCTTAATGTGTGTTGCAGATGCGTGTGTGTGGCTGCCCCACTAACATGCTATATATCTGGTGATAATGTTACATTAAAGGCTGGCTCTGCTTGGCGGAACCATAACCTTGTCTTTGCTGTCACCCTGCCCAGCTTTGATTTGTTTGTGTCTCTGTCCTTCCACAGTATCACTCCCATTTTCACCCTGTCCAGTGTGTCAGGAGAGAACCTGGACCTTCTCAAGGTCTTCTTTAATATTCTGCCCCCTCTCAGCAACAGCAAAGAACAAGAGGAGCTTATGCAGCAGCTAACAGAGTTCCAGGTACACAGACACACACACAGACACACACACACACACACACACACACACACACACACACAAACACAAACACAAACACTATTATGCAAACAAATATGCAGATGTATGACGTGCACTATGCTCAATGACTTCTATACACCAGAAATGTGAGACCAGAAATCTCCTTGTAGGTGGATGAGATCTACAGTGTGCCCGATGTGGGAACTGTTGTTGGAGGAACTCTCTACAGGTTGACCATCCTCAAGTTATTGCTACAGAATGTTTTTTAATTACCGGACATCTGCACTTAAGCAGTAAAGCCTGTAACTGATGAACATCATTAAAATAGACTTGTTCTCATTTACCCTTTTTTTCTCTCTCTCCTTGTCCTTCTCTCCAGTCATTGTGTTGTGTATCTTTTATGCATCCATCTTTGTCTTAACTGTTTCTCTCTTTTCTTTCTTCTCTTCTCAGTGGAGTGTGTCGTGAGGGTGATCGTTTAGTCGTTGGTCCCACAGATGAGGGGAAGTTTTTGAGACTGAAGGTGTGCAGCATTCAGAGGAACCGCTCTGCGTGTCGAGTCCTCAGAGCAGGTCAAGCTGCCACGCTGGCACTGGGAAACTTTGACCGCGCGCTGCTTCGAAAGGTCAGAAATGACATAAGAGCCTCGGTCATGACCATGAGTACTTATTCAAAAAAGCAATCAGTGTAATCCTCATAAATTGGTTTTAAGTTAATATTACTGTTGACGTGAGTCACCTGTGTAAATGTGTAAAAGTGTGTACAACAGTTCAAGTTCACCTCTGGTTTTTGCTAGCAGAAGACTTTTGTGTTAGAAACTGATTAGACTGCTTCATCTTTAAAGATGATCTCAAAGAACGGATAAATGTCCAAGTATTAAATTGTGTGATTGTGTCTGTATCGCAGGGTATGGTGATGGTGAGTCCAAAAATGAACCCCACAATCTGCTGGCAGTTTGAGGCTGCCATTGTGCTCCTTTTCCACGCTAAGACCTTCCGCCGTGGCTTCCAGGTCACTGTGCATGTGGGGAATGTGAGACAGACAGCCACTGTAGAGTGCTTGCAAGGAAAGGTGGGTAATATATCCTAGAGCATCTCTTTATTCAAATATTTAACTGGCATGAACACCACTGTCCCACATGAAGACTGACTGCATTGGCTATAACACTGTAACTGTGTACGTGTGTTTCCTTTCTCTGTAGGATGAGCTACGAACTGGAGAGAGAGCTGTTGTCTGCTTCCGCTTCATGAAGCACCCAGAATATTTGAGGGTGGGGGCCAAGCTGCTGTTTAGGGAGGGGGTAACCAAAGGCATAGGCCATGTCACTTACCTTCTCCCAACTTCTCAGAACCACAAGCATGACCAGAACCATAACCACAACCAGAACCAGAACAAGTGTAGATCGCCCGGGGAAAGGGAGAGCAAATTTTGAGCAATAGGTTTAAATGAGGAGAGAGAAGGATGGTCCTAGCCCCTTAAGCCAGCCAGATGTGATCCCTGCTTTGTGTGCAACAAACATATCAGCCACAGTTCTTTACAAGAGATTAGCAACATGATGTTTTGACTATTTAATCACAGATTTAGTTATTTTAATCACAGTTTTTTCCTAGTTTCCTGTACAGCATGTGCACTGCTTGTCCCCAATTAGGAGGCGGATCCAGAGGAAACTTACAGGGTTTGGGGGGTTTTTGTGGCTCTCTTAGCGTGATAGGTAGCTCACAGAGACATCTTAGTATGTCTTGTACACTTGCAATGCTTTCCACTTCAGAGTTTCGTGTTTTCAGTCAAAGCTGGTTGACCTTGAGTCCACATGCTGGTTTCTGAATCCTTGAGCCTCATACTGACATAATCTGACATATTGCAACAGATTAGTTGAGGGATCTCTCTTCTTCTCTCACGTTACAGATAGCGCTGCAGACAAAAGTTAAATACGGGATGTACAGTGCCATAAGCACCAGATTGGTTCGAGTTGGAGGCTACATTCCTACGTCTCAGCAGTGACACACTCAAAATGTTTTAGCTATATTGGGTCTACACTTCATGCGCTTGAAGTGCTAATAAGTATTTGGGAGAGGCCTGTTTGAGAGGATGAAGTAAGCAGCTTAGATTAGCAGGGATTTATGGGGGATGGAGTGTGTGTTCCTGTCCACACTTGCAGTGTTCGAGTTGTTCCAAAGTTCTTAAACGTGGAATGGTGAAGATGTGTTACTGAAGAGCTATAGATTGACAGTATCTGCAGCTTTGGGGTCTTAAGAGATGTGGTTTAAGGTTCTGGTGCCTATATCAGGTGCATAATTCCCAGATGCTGAATCTACTCATGTTATTTGGGTCAAAATGTGCCTTGCTTGTTTGTGCCAAGCAAGTCCGTTGCACAGTGGTCAGTACAATGTTAAGGAGAGATTTTTTCTAGTGGATAATGGGAGCATTAACCAGACCAGCGTCATATCCCAGAAAGTATCCCCTTTAGCAATGGCAGCTCTTTACAGTCAGTAACAGTTTTCAGTGGTTGTGTACCCCTCTTTTACTCCTTAAATGTGCAATCTAGATAAAACATTGAATGTACTGTAAATTAGCCTAAATGTTTATTTTTCATTTCAGATATCTTGATGTAATGCAATGTAATGATCATTTCATGTAATGTAATTCGTAACTCCTCATATTTTTGCACTGTTTTACCCGTAAAAAACACGTAATGCACTACATGTGTATGTGTACATTTTGTGCAGTGGCACTACTGTAATAATTCTGTTTCACTCACTCCGCAGTGCTACAGCAATAGTCAATATAGTGCATGCTGTGCTCAATATCCTGTATGGAAATAATTCTTCAACATCCTGTCTGAAGTACTAGTTAATGATTTAAACCTCAAATGCTTGTAGTAACATCTTTCTTTTAGAGACAATGGATAGAAATAGCCTGGGTATGCATACTTTATGCTGTTGTCTGTATTTAATAAAAGCATTTTATGGTGAACATACAATTGTCAAAGGTATAGTGATACATTGAAGAACACAGACTGTACAGGGATTCAGGAGGCATGTTATGAATGGAAATAATTTATTATGCTCAATGAATAGCTGCCCTTGCGTGATAACAGGCTGTTCAAAGAACACTTAGTTTACAGCTTAGCAGCAAGCACCATAGCTAGAAAACCTTGAAATGTTGCAGTGATATACATGATGAATACAATCTGGACAAAAACAGTCACAATTTTCTTGAGCTTCACAATGCTGTTTCTTTTTCTTTTCTTTTCTTTTTTTTTTACCATTCTTTGTAAAGACTGGCAGTGTTTGTGATTATATCTGTGAGGTGTACATAGTTTACATTCAATGTGGAAATCTGTTGTATTGTCAAACAAACAAAACAAAAGATTTGTTAGAAACTGTAGAAAAGAACTTATCTGAGAAACAATCTCATTGGAGGTCATTTTTTAAAAATGTGTGTACAAATAATAAGTTAGAATTACAACCAAAACCATTATCATATCACATGTGCTCACGCATACACGCTGAAAACTACTTTTAATACATAAGCATTTAAGCTTTACTGTTTTTTTTATGTATCAAAAGCAGTGCACTATTACAAACTATTATAAAACAACCTGGCCATTTAAAAACTTTGATTTTCTACAAAACACTGTAAATTGGCTGTAAAAATGTACAATAAGTACATTTCTTCTTCATTTTGAAATTAGTGGAATATCATTCTTACACTTCTTTGAAAGACCCTCAACGTAAAATAGCATTAACAAAGACAGAGCAAGAGACCAAAATTAGAATGCACTTTGTTTGTAATCACCCTGAAAATACTTCTGTGCCTTCTTGAAAGTTTTTTTGTTTTCAAGCAGCGGGTTTCACAATTAGTGTGCTGGGAAATGGTGCATTATGCTTTGGGACAACAGTGGAGGGGAGTTTTAGTCTGCCAGTAAGCTCCTTATGCTAGACTTCTTTGTCTGGGCTTGATCCGCAGGTACAGCTTCAAAAAAAAAAAAAAAAAAAGATTTTGGGAAAAGAATGTTACGAACAGCCAAGTAAAAGAGATTCGTGAGAAAATGCACCTCACTTTACAAAATGAAAACTTGTCTGAGACAGGTTGGTGCTGAGAATGTATTTATAGTATTTTACATTTATGACACATTTCGAGTCTCTGAGCACTCAAAAATAAGTATTTCAGCATTGAGATTTGTTTTTGGTTCTTTCAAACAGTCAAAATTTTCAAATATATCTGACCCACTTTGGATGATATTTCCACTCGCTAAAAAGAACTTTCCAGGAGATTATCGTGTAAATACTCACCCCAAGAAGATTCCTGGGGATGTAGCCCTCATTGTCTCCACAGCGAGCCCACCACCACTCTGTCTCCTCACTGTCCTCACGCTGTAGGACAGTCATACAGTCGCCCTCCTGGAAGGACAGCTCATCCTCCTTCTCTGCCTCATAGTCCCATAATGCATACACAACACCTCTGTTCATAATGCCCATCTTTTCTTGAACACCTTCAGAGAGAACAAACAGAGACGTTGACTTCAACTTGCCAGAAACCATGCCTTAAAATCATAGTGTTACGCATACAGCCTCGAGTGTGTTGGGAAGTCTCACCATAGAGGAACTGGGAACACTGGGCATAGCCTTCTTCCATCTCTTCACATTTGTCTGCTGCTGTTTGCATATCGCTGTAGGTGGTTGCAAACACAGCAGCCCCAGACTCCACCAGGAACTTACACACCTGAACATTATTACAGGAAGCTGCACAGTGTAGTGGGGTCCTAAGAGGGAGATAAAAAAAAAGCAGAGAGAGAGAGAGAGACAGATTGAGAGAGAAAAATTAATTCCTATGCAATAGCGACAAACGGAGAAGAGCAGTCTGAACTGTAACAAAAACATGAAAGTGAACATATTTGACCTTTTCTGCCTTCACTGCACTGGTTTCATGGCCTATTTTCCTTATTTATACCTCTTAGCATCTGACTGATTAACCTCCTATCATCCATTAAGATCATCCTGTAATGGCCTGCTTAATGTATTTGGAGCACTGCTGCGACATATTAAGCAAGCGCACTGCATAAGCGTACTTCTTCCATTTATCCTTTTTTAAATCATTGTTCGCTCTTTAAAACGGACTGTTGTCAAGTGATCAAATCTTGTTTGATTATTTCAGTTCTCTAGTCTTGTTCATGAGTATCTATTTTACATCCATCCACTTTGCTTTTCTGAATATTTAATATTTTTATCTTTTGTCTTGTTATTGTATTTTATATATTTCATGTCTTTTTGCTTCAGTTTTGCACTGTGAACAAACAAAAGGGTTTTTTTTTTTTTTTTAATTTTGTAGTTATTGTTTTTGTGGTAGCTGTTATTTTAGATATCTGAAGACTCACCAGCCATCACTGTCTGCTGCATTGACATTGACTCCAAATTGCACTAGGAACTTAACAATCTCCGTGTGTCCAGCACACACAGCATTATGAAGGGCTGTAATACCTTCATCATTGGGCAAACTGGGATCCTCCACCTACACACAAATACACACACACACACACAGATATCTGTATATGTACCATGTACTAGAAAAAAGGGAAAAAATACATTTCCTCTCAGTCTCATTAGGTAAATGCAGTGTGCTGCTACTTAAGTCTGCACTAACCTCATATATGATCCTCTGTACAAGGTCATATTCTCCCTCCAGGGAGGCGTCCAACAGAAGAGCCAGGGGGTTAAAGTGAACCCGCATCCCATGATTTATGCGTTCTGAGCCAGCTTTACGTAGGTTGGTCCTCTTACCCTAAATTAGAGGAAACACAGTCATTCACACTTCTGATTCAGAGACTGAGAGATCTCCATTTTGGCCCCAAGCAGTTCTTAAAGCAGCACGGAAGTAAGTGTTGCTTGTTGCTAGGCAACAGTTTCAAATGGAACATAATAACCATTTAATTTGAGACTGTATTGAGTAAAAATCTCTATCTGTGCCTCTGCAAAGAGAGTGTGCTCCACTCATGCCAGATTGTGCAGTATTTACTATAATCATCATGTTTCTTGCCAGCACTTTACAGCAAACACTAACTGACAATGTCATCCTTTCATGTGTAAGTCTATGCTATTACCAATGGTACCTACTGGTAGTAATGTCACCTGTCCAGTAACCTCCGGAGGTTTCATGGTGATGTTTTCCTCTCCTGACCCATCCTGTTCCCCAGTGCTAGGGTAGGGTGGAGGGGGGTATGGAGGGTACTCCTCCACATTAGCCTCAGGTGGAGCAGGGGGAAAGTCGCCAGGGTCCTCCTCCTCTTCCAGGGATGCAGGCAAGGGGAGACTAGATTTAGAGAAGTCCTCCAGGATAGGGGAACGAGGGGGAAGGGGTGGGGGTGTCAAATCCTCTTCTTCTTCCTCTTCTCTCTTACATTCGGGGATTACTGGTTCTAGGGAACCATCACTATCTCGAAATCCCCCGATTTCACCCTCCTCTCCAACACATGGCTGGAAGAATGGGACTGGGGACCCAGAGCTAGTTTCCATAGCAGCCAATGTGGTCTTCTGGTAGAGGAGTTTCTGGATGTTGGGCCCTCCAGGGCCCTCAGGCTCTGTGATGGAATTACGTTTCTTCAGGGGTCGCGGTGCATGATGTAGCCTCTTCCGCAATGACTCCAGATCCATGTCGCTCTGGTTACGGTGGGGGTTGGAGATGAAGGGAAGCAGCTTGGTGGGACTGAGGGGCCGGGGAGCACGTTCTGATTCTTGGCCATCACTGGTGGGGCAGGATCCACTCCCTCCCTGGTCCACGTGGTCTGCCTCTAAGATTCCTGGCTTGTCATTTTGACTGCTGTCTGGCTGATAGGACTGTTGCCCTCCGTTGGCAGGGAGGACTGGCTTACCATATACTGGGAAATAACAGATACACTGGTTTGGAAATATAGCCATGATTGCAACTGACAGGCAATATGCAGTCCACTACATTAAAATGCACCCTTTTTCGGGGTTGTATTTACATATGCTTTTGAAAAACGTCTCAGTCCCAAATAGTGTTTGTAATACCATATGGCATTAGAAAACATGAAATATTTAGGCTACAAAAGTCTATCTAAAATATTTATTTGAAAGGCTCTAGATGGTATTGTGTCCTTGTCTTATACCAGAGCTCTACTTAATAGTTGCATCTCATAGACAGTGGCAATAATGAAAAGTAGCAAGAAATGTCAGTGGATATAGCTTCTGCGTTCAGGCCTTACTATAACAGTCACCCAATAATAACAGTCATTCAACAACATCATTCAGTTAAAATGACCAATAATGAATGACACTGCATTAAGAGGCCAACATTATACATCTCCTTTAACTCTATATACTAACACATCAGACGCGCTTTGTGTGTGTTCATTGTCTGGGCAATAGGCAAAGTAGGACGAATGTGCGGAATCAGATAGTCTAAGCAGTAAAGAGACATTTTGCATAAGAGCATTCGGCATGGCACGACGAATCGAACTTAACATTTCCTGTTGTGACGTTTAAGCAACTTTAACCAACTTAATACTACCCATAAACAATGCAAACAGAAGAATCACTGTTTCTATGACTATCACAATTGGCATCATTTCTTAATGGTTTCAACAGTAATGGCATACAACAAAACATTACAGCTAATCCAAACTGTAAGTTACGATGATGATCTGATATTCAGTGTTACTTACAGCGGGGTTGTGAGCGTGTCAGTGTGCCCTGCCCTGACGGCTGGTAGGCCTTCCCTGGTATGGCCTGCTGTGTGTACATAGAATAGATAGAACTGGCGGCCAAAGTCTGAGGCTTGTGCAGGGTCGTAGGGGTCGCCTCTTTTGGGGCAGAGGCATCGGAGGTGAAGGGGCGCACCGTGGCGGCGGGCAGGGTGTCTGGTTTGGAAGGTAATGGTGGTGGCAGTGTCTGGCTGTGGGATGGGATGGGCATAGGTGGTCGTTGGTGTTGAGTGGATTGGTTAACAGATCTAGCTTTGCCGGGGAAGGTTCCAGTGCTGTAGAGAGGTTTGCTGAAGGAGGACTGGCCCGAAAACGTTGGTTTGGGTTTACTGGGTACTGGAGGAGGTACTTTACTGAAGCTTTTACCAGCAATCTGAAAAGAAGGAAACATAGGAGTGATGGTGTGCTCTAATGCTATGCCATTTATCAAGCATTTACCAATATTCAAATCTTAAGTCATTTTTCAGATTATTCTTATCTTAAATGTCTTACACAACTAATGCTCAGAAATATCTCTAACATTTAAGAAAACTCTGCCCAAAAGATTTTTTTTTTTTTTTACGATAAGAGAAAATATAATCATAGTAGAAATTGCATCTGTGGGTTCATCTGCACAGTACATGATAAATGTGCCTTTCATTACCTGAGAGTCATTCATGAGATCTTCACTGCTCTGGTTTTTACGTAGAGGGAGGGGAGGGGGCCTCAAATGGGTCTCAGCATCTTTAACAGTCAGAGGAGGACAACAATTAGTTTAATATAGCTTAGCCATAAAGTAACTGTGACACACACACACACAGGCATACAGAATTGTTTCATCTCAGGAGTCCTGCTGTTTTTCAGGAAGACAGTTACCTTTCGCTAGTGCTGTATGACTGCTCATGCGTGGTAATGTAGAGGACATTCCACCAGACTCAGTGTTGGAGCTCATCCACTCAGATAATCTGGATGTCTTTCCTGTCTGGAAACCACCAACTAACAGAGGAGAAGGCTTGGTTAAGTTAAACTGAGAGAGTTTTCATGTTCATCAGCACAAACACACACTCATGAACTACAAATGATCAAACACACATCGGTACTCATGTTCATTTACTCACTATCATACAATCTTTAGCAAGGTCCTTGAGATCCAGACTTAGCGCCTCACCCAACAATCACTCTCTAAAAGCATACAACTCTACCCTAAACATATACTCACTGACATATGCACTCAAAACTAGCAGCTCACAGTCACAAAATATGACAGGAACAAAAGGGCATGTTTTAGCTTTTCACCTGCAGGGGGCTTGCTGAGAGCTCTAGCCTGGGCCGCCAAGGGGCCATCTGACATGGGCAAGGGGGCTGTGCCATCACTGTAGACCGGTTTGACCAGCACTTCCTGTCTGGGTGGCACAGGGGGACCTGTAGAAGTCTGAATGTAAGGCCCTACAGCAGCCACTCTGGATGGGCCTGGCTGCTGAGAACTCAGCCCTTCACATGGCTGCTGGAGGTGCAAAACAGAGAGGATAAAGGAGATAATTAAGCGACTGAGCGAGAGAGGAATACAAAGGAAGTGTATGATACTGAACGCAAGCGAAGCAGAAGGAATGGAGGGTGCATATAATGAGCCAAAAACAGAGAAAGGAGAAGGAGAGAGAGGGAGAGAGATGAGAACGACAGAGGGTTGAAGACACCCAGTAAATGACAGAGAGCAGAGGGCTTCCTCATTAAAATACTGTGTAATGAGACCAGGAAGGAAACGGATGATTTTTATCATGTATTGTTTGTAGAGGGACTGATGTGACCACTCACAGGCATGTTCTCTTTCTGCTGAAGAGCAGCTTTTTTCTTCCGCAGTCTCTCCCGTAACTCAGCCACGCGCTTGTCCATTGCCGACACCTCCAGATTGCGTTTGTTCAGAGACTCTCTTTGCTGCTGCAGCTTAACATTCTGCTCCTGATTCAGCTTGTTCCTCAACTGGGGATGAGAAGAGAGAGTGCCATTCAGTGGAGGAAGTGAATGAGGGGGTTTCATAAAGGAAAAAAAAAAGTGAGGACAGTGAGTGACAGAAAGAGAGAGGGAAAAAGAGCTAAAGAGAAAAGGCATAACAAAGGAGAAGTTTCTTCTCTGAGGCAAAGAGGAAGGCTGAATCTTGATGCTTCACGGAGGAGAAAGAGACCAAAAAAGAAAGATGGTGCTTGTTGGGTATTACCTGCAGCTCCTTGTAAAGGTGCTCCAACTCTCCTATGGAGTTCGGGCCTTGCTCATGAGCAACATCCGCTTTGCCGCTCCTCAACATTTCCAGTTGTCTGCTGAGTTCCTCCACCCTGGACACAGCCACCACTAACTCCTTCTGCTTTTGCTGGAACAGGCCACTCATCTGCTCTATCTCCTCCACTGCATAGTATGAAAAAGAGAGCGAGAGAGCGAGAGAGAGACTATGAACTGTACTGTACGTGGATTGATCCTCATTTTTTATTAACAGTATTATATTGGTATTTTTAGTATTCTTAGTACTGATGACATGAATAATGATTAAAGCAAATTAAAGCAAAAGACTGCAAGTCAAGGATCCCTTATCATTGGGTCTGTTGAGAAAGTATGCTTTCTCTAGATTGTCATTTACAAAGTTTTAGCACCATTATTTAGAAAAAGTATTTTAAAACTTAAATCAAGAGGATTTTTTAGAATTGATGCTGACCAAGTTTGCTGTTGCTGAGGCGTTTCTGCTCCACTTGGCCTTTAAGGGCCCGTACCCTCCTCAGTTTGGCCTCCTGATTTTCTGCATTCTCCCTAAGGAGTCTGAGTTTCTCCTGCTCAGATGCTTGCTGCTGCTGCTGTCGCTGTTCCTGTAGCTTTAGGAACCGCAAGCGCTGCTCCTGGGAATAATCAGAGACAAAACACGCCACAGGGTAACATATATGTAATAATCTAAGACAGGTTAACTATTTCAATGTCAGCGATATTCACATGTAAACAAAGAGTCAGCTAATCAACTTTATGGTGCCTCGAGAACATTAGAAGTCATGACATCTAGTCAACGTCGTGTATGTGACCTTTTTATGCATGTAGCTGTACCTTTGAGGCCAGAAGTTGTTGTTGGGCATTGATCTGCTGCTGTTGGCGTGATGCCATCTCCTGAAGCTCTGTCAGTGTAATATCCATGCGAGGAGGCACTATCTAGAATAGGAATATATATCAATCTTAAACTCAAATGGCACGAACAGGTAACAAATGAAATACAGATAAAATAACCTAACGCAGTGTGTTTATCTTCAACAATGTGTCACACTCACTCCATTCTCCACACGTCTCTCCATGGTACCTTTCACCCCATTTCTTTTGGCTGAATGTTCTGCAGCTCTAGCGTCACCTGCAGTGAGAAAAGGATAGAGGGGTTCTCTGAAAACTGATCAGGACAAAGCAAATTTGGTTAAACTTTGGTCAAGTTAAAAATGCACATAAGTAAATGTAGGACAGAAGGATGGCCTTTAAAGGAGGCCATACGGTGACTGAGCTATGCACTTGATAGATATATATATATGTATATATATGTATGTATGTATGTATATATGTATATGGTATTTCAATTACAAATTAAAATTATGACCAAGCTGTAGTCTTTACAGCACCAATCCTGCTCATCAAACTCATCTGTTTCTGTGTCATGTTCAACGCTATCAGAGACAATTTGAATGTTACAAGTTTGGCCTCACAACATGTTCAAGTCCTTCACACAACACCATCAGTGCAGGTCATGCCCAGTGACTTTTGAGAGAGAAACAATGGCCTTTTGATTGGCCAGTAGCAGTCTAGGGGATTATTACATAATTATGATTTAAAAAAGCCAAAGAAGCAGACCTAAATCTACTACCAATCCCCACAGTCGGCATTACGTAATGTGTGGGTCTACGGGCTACCAGAAAAACAAGTTAAGAGGAGCGCATGTTTACATAAATATTGACTGTTCGGTGTCACAGCGGCCATAAAACATGCTAGGGAGTCTATACAAAATATTAACGATCACACAAGAATTTTTAAGTATAACACCGAAAACCAAAAGATCCATAAACATGAACTGAAGGGTCAGGACAGCTGTAATTGACTGCAATCATGCCTGAGTGGAAAATAATGAAAGCTTTTGTTTTCCCATACCACACACACAGGGGTTTTGTCATCTGTACTGTTATGTAACAGCGGCTCTTTGTCCAGCTCTATGGCCCGCTAATTGAAAGCTACTTGAACCTCAAATGCTGTTGTTCAGCGACAGAAACAGAAAAAGGTTTTCTGTTTTACACATTGCATAAAAGAATAAGAAGCACTAGGTACTCCAGTTGTGGCATTTATGATCAGAACTTTAGACTGATCACATCAAGAAGTCAACTGAGCAAGAATTTGGACTAAGCCTATGACCTTTGACAGTGTAAAGTCTATGCCACAGAATGCTAACAGAGTCTCTCCAGTTTAGCACAAAACCCGGGGTGCATGCTATTAAGACCCAAGGGGGGAACTGTATCCTGGGTCATACCAGAGAGTACCAACATGCTGTAATGCAATTATTCTTACGCCGTAAATTTGATTTGGAATACAGGGTTTCATCTTGAATATGTAAACATAAACTGCATAAATTTATCAAAAATGGGGATGGGGTTCTTATATCTACTTCATTTACCACTATATGAAATATGAGTCATACTCATTTGATGAGACGGTGGAAAAAGAAGGGAGTGTGAACAATGTTCCAGCGGCTTTGTATGTTTACATAATCCGGTGCCAGGTACATGAGGGTAGCATGGACTGGCATGCAGGTAATTGGCATCACTATGTGAACAATTGCTTATTGGCCCCTGTGACCTCTACTGAACCTTGGATCATAACCTCTCTCACTGCGTGGAATGTGTGTAGACTGTATACACACATAGGCATGGGAGACAATGTGTCCTCTGCCATGCTTTTGATCTGCTGCAGAGTGTTCTGCACTGCAGCTTTCTAATGGCATCCCTGGGTCGCAGCCATATTTCTAGCCTGCAATAAATGTCGTACACTTCAAGAAAGCCATAACTGGACCATATTTCAAGCGAGTTTTAGTACTGTCTCATATACAGATATGAAATTCAATACCAAACATATCAGTTAAACCGCTATCCTTAAAATTAACTGCAGACTGACTTTTGTGGGAGAGAGTAATTTAATAAATGATTTTCTTAGCATGTACGGGCACTTGCCAATGCCCAGCTTCCCCAACATATATTAAACAGTAGACACGTACATAAAAACCGGTTACTATAAACAAAAATGACTTAACCATCCACAAAATGCCACTGTTGCTATTTGACGCAAAAAGATATGTGTGGAATTTACCTGACTCATGACAAGGTGCCTGGTCATGACGCAAGAAGAACCGCACCTCTGACCTCTGTTGTCCCCAGCGCTGAAGGACATCCACCATCCGTTCACCACCACCCATGATGCGCTCTGTCCCAGGAGATACAAATAATCAGATTTGAGGAAAAAAGACTGAGGCCAGCACTTAGCATGACAGGATTATCCTGGGTTAACTGAAGTTTATTATAATGAATTATTTTGCAAAAATTGATCAGCTGACTTCGCAAAACGATCAATGAAACCTAGTGCAATAAATCTAATATCTTGACACATTCCTGAAATTAGATCACATTAAGAAATCAATAGTTTATCTTGAATGGGTAAAAAAAACCCCAAAAAAACATTTTAGCGGCGTTTTGTATAGCCTACTGTCCAGTTCTGAAGCTGCGCTCAGAGGAAAAAAGGTGAACTAGATTTCAACTCCGAAACCCCCATCATCTTGAAGAGCTTCTTACGGCACTTTTATCATTTCACGGATGCCTTGGTGACATTCACACGTTGGACTATGCTAAAAGAGAACTGACCTGAGCCTCTCCATATCTCTGCTAGGTAGCAGTCAATTTCTCCTGGCTCCTTACAAAGTTCCACCACATCCCTGCACAGCGTTTCTGGGGTGATGGGGACCTCTGTGAAGTGCTTGTCATTGTTGCTGAGGTACACAGTAAGGAACACCTGTGTCACACACAGAAAACACAAGAATGAACATATTTAGTCTCTACCCAGCTCATTTTAGACACGCGCGTGTTGAGTTGCCATACTGACAATGAACAGAAGTAAACAACATATTTTTCACTTGTCAGCTCACAGCACTGAAAACAGATGGCTGTAGTCGAGAGGCTGAACCCAAGCAAAAGGAGGAAAATCATTTGTAAGGGATGAGAGAATAAATTGTTGTTTGATTTACTAAATGGGAGCAAACAGAAAAAAAATGGTAACAAGCAAAAGAGGATGAACCAGGGTATCCTAATTAAGTCTTCTTGTGAACAGAATGGGCACAGAATAAAAATGGAGTTTAGTAAGTGTTTTCCATAGCCCCATTCTTTAAAGGATTTTACCAAACAGATACTGACAAATTCACTAATTGTGCTATATTCCATAATGCTCCAACACCTTAATATGCTATATACACACTCACACACACACACACACACATATATATATATATATATGTATATTGATTCTGTCTTCGTTATAATTCCCTTGTATGATGCAGACAAGTTAAGTGTCATAGTAAATAAGACCTCTGCTCACTCTGGTCTATGTGTGTACCACATGATGATTGAGTGTGAAGAAACGTCTTAGTACTTTGTAATGGAGTGGGGGAGGTTGGCCACCATAAGCGTAGCAGTACCACTGGGAGAACAGATGGACAACAGAGAAAAGTACTGCTCTTACGCATTTGTTGTTGCAAAACAAGGGGAGGGAGTGTATTAGTGTAGTGCTCTGTAATGTGTTTGCATACCAAAGAAAACTGAATTTGGTTGATTAATAGTTTCCCAAAGAAGAATGTATTTATGTATTCAATCCAGTTAGTTTTCTACCATTTTAATCATTTAGAATGTCGTTGTAACTTAAAATCTAGTGCACAATAAAATGTTTAATTGCATATCTGTAGTTTAGGATCTATAATTATTCATAACTTGGCACAACACTGGATAGATTTAAATCTCCAAATATCTGTCCAAAAGATCTACCACTAAATAAGACTTGTGCTAAACCTCTCATAATTAAAATGGATCTGACATTTTGTGAGTTGAAGGTCAACTCAGCTGATGTCTAGCACACCTAGTCTATCCTTGAGGTCATGAATAGCTAAATCTTGACACTCAGACACTGCATAGTCTTTGGCAAGGCAGAAGTTCCTGTCTTCAAGGTGTGGACCAAAGGTTAACTAGGAAGGTCACTGTAGCCTAACTTTTAAAATGGAGTTCTAAATCAAAAGCAGTTATCGTGTTTAAAAAAATGGCTGCATTTTAAGTGAAGTGTTTCATGGCACAAAACTTTACGCTTCAGAAACACTTTCACAAAATGTTAAAGCCATACTAATGGATGTAGTCTCTTTAAATAATGGAATCATTAGAGGGTGTTTTATTTTGTAATTGGTTATATGTTTATGTCTCACTGACGAAGGTTCTGCAGACCTCTTTTCATTCATAAAACCAGACTGACTGATGGCTAACTCAGTGGTAATTTGAGAAAATTCTTACAGGTTTTGTCCTTTCTGCCCGAACCTACTCATTTTAAATTATTTTGTTTTGTAATTTCACAGTCTAATTATTGCTATCATTCTCTTGCTATCTCTTTACTGAACATATTAAGGACAGCTTTTGTCATTTTCCATTTGCATTTAACTGACATTCAGCTGAACAATTCCTTTGCTGACCATTTTTGTAACTGTCATGAGACTAAAAAAAAAAGTTTCTAGATGATGTGGCTCTTTAAAACCCCATTTTCCAGAATCCAGTACGTGTGCACTCCAATTCCCTGGTGATATATTTAAGTAGGGCATCACTACCACAGGCTCACCAGTTAATAAGTACTTTAGTATCAATACATCAAAGCTGAGCCTAGGTAGGCTAAAAGCCTCGAAAGAGATCTCTGATGACTTTTAATACCCTGGTGGAAGAGATGGCCTCGGGCTGTTTTTTAAGCTGCTTTTGAAATTGGAATCATAACTGCTCTTCTGAGAATTCTTTAAATATGAAGTGATCCTGCTTACATACAAAATTGAGCACAGTGTCAAGATCACGCCTGCCCCATCTACAATAGTAAACTATTCTCACAGCTCCATTACTGACTACTGATGGACCAGATATGAATACACAGTGCAAAAGGTTGATGTTTCTTCTTTTGTCATGCTATAATGACGCAGCCTTGAATTTAGAAAGCAATACAGCAGTTATTAAAGAGTGATATTGTCATTATTGGTATAATACATGTTAAATACGTGCTGGTCTAATAAGCTTCAAATTGATAGATTAAAAACAATTACAAATGCATTTTAATCTCAGTCACATTTAGAAAGTCATAAAATCAATCCCATGACTGTTAATACCACACTGTAAATATTTCAGACTTTTCGACTGTGATTCATGCAAATGTATTTATTATGCATTTATTTTTTATTATGTATGCCTTTACTTGTATCTCCACAGAATGCAGCTCATCAGCCTGACACAAAGACAGTAGGAAAAGGAGCATTTGACCTCTGTAATGAAGTTACACAAATGATTCAGACCAGCCTGGATCTCACTGTCTTTATGAGAACACACACAACAAAAGATTAAGTGATTCACAAAGGGTCCACTTAGGTATGATGTAAAGGGCATCAGAGAGACAATTGTCCTCATTAAGCCTCAAAAAGCATAACAAAAGGCAATGACAGAAATGCTTGTGGTTTTATTAACATCCAGTAATTCAGTGAGGGAATAAATTCCCACATAAATGAACTGTTACATCACAGATTTAATGGTTATTAATGTCTGAGCCAAAAAAAAAAAATTCGAAACCCTTAACACAGCATCTTTTCAACAGTATCCTTTTAGCAATATTGCTTTTTCTATCGCTTTCAACTGGATTTCCAAAGGTAAATCATCAAATTTGGCTCAGCTAAAGAGCCCACTAATCTATTTGGAATCTCTCCTTGTTTGATTCCACAATTACGCAACTCTAGTAAATGAAACCAACTCTTGATCGTTTATGAAGAAGAGAGTACAAGAGAGTACACTAAATGCAAATGCTGGCTGTCTGAAACTGAGAAAGCCCTATTGTTCCTTTCATAAGAGTAACCTAGCACAGTGCGACCATTAATTATTCACTGGGACAATGTCAAACAAACAAGAATCTAATAACACATGCTTCATATGGGCAATATACCTTATCTTCATATCACACTGGTGCTGGGTGTTCTCTTTCCCTGGAACATCCCCGTTTTTTTTTTGTTTTTTTTTACGAGAATTTCCAGGTAGCTATAGATCTGCATTAGTTTGAACTGCATGATGATGGTGCAGGATTCAGTGGGGCTTGCGTGCCTGCTGTCAGCTTGCTGTGTGTGGGGCGTGGGCACAGACCTCAGGCCATATGGCCTCTGAGGTAGACTGACACTGTATGTGTATGACTTGTGTGTGACTCTACTGGATAAGACCAGTCTGTGTTTATTTCTCAATGTACCAAAGCTGGCTTTGAATATAAATAAACTGCTGAATGATGAATGGGTTATATATAGTTCTTAGAATGACACTGAATCTCACTTCCTGACATTAACGTAGATATCATAATGGGGGAATTATGCTTTTAATTCATCGCATAGCAACAAAGGCTTCCGTAAAGAGCTTTTGAAGAGCAAAGAGCATGCAGTAAGAGTGGTTTCTGTTGCTGTGGTTACCGCTCTGTGGTACTACAACTTGCCATTTGTTATGGTTTCGTGTGTCAGAAACAATTTTGACAGCACTCAGCTGTTCAGTCCTAAAACGAATGCCCTTTGAACTAAAGAGGGTCACAAAATTAGATTATTTAGTAGCAATTTTATTACACCAGACATTTCCAACCACTATGTCATTGTTCTGTCAGACAAAGCAAATCAAATGACCACATCATCATTAATAGCTGTTTTAGGAAAGGTGTTCTCTCTGTTTTTTTTTTTGTTTTTTTTTTAATTTACTTTTTTTTTTAAAGGAGCCATAAGGCCACATTGTGTTCCTGGTCACATGACAGTAACGTGAGATTTCAAGCTAAATTGCAAATGCTGCGTTCATTTGGGGAAGAATTAACAATGCTATGAGAAGTGTAACTACAACAGTACTGGTGATGATACAACTTGAGCAGTTCTCTAAAATGCTCTGGAATGAGGAAAAGCTCACTTCTGCTTCTGATCAGAATGGGCAGTTGTAAAGTAAATAATACTTACATAGAGATTTTAACAATAAGTGTTTGTGACTCACACTGATCTTCAGAAATTTTGCAGCTCAGATGCATTCAATTTCAAAATAGTGTCTAATATGTACAGGGGCTAATGTATACTGCTAATATGCAAACTGTGCAATAAAATATTTATGATTAAAAATGACACTATTCAGTATTTGTCTGAGGTGTCTGTGTAATACTTTGGTTCTGGTAAAATGTAATCTACATCAGTCCACTGTACAAATAATATTATTCAAATTTGTGAATATAATTTTATCTTCCATTGTAATGGAATGTAATCTATGTGCGTACACATTAAAGCCCTCTATAAATTGTATTAACCCCCCCACCAACCCACCCACACACCCACACAGAGAGAGAGAGAGAGAGAGAGAGAGAGAGAGAGAGAATGCAGATAACACCATGCCGTTAACATGACATATATCATACATTATGAAAGCTCATGTTGAACGTTATGATCATCCACTGATTCAGACCGGCAAAATTCTAAAAATGCACCTTTCGTTAAAGGGAACTTGACCTTCATGAAAATATTGTACCATGAACAGAACAGACTGTGAACTGGCCCTCATTATCTCTGTTGTGGTGTCAGAAGTGACGTTATCTAACGTTATCTGTCCGGACACTGAGTAGGCTAAGCCAGTCTCAAACCAGCTGAACTGAATAGCCACTCTAAAAGTGTATCTCTTGTCAATTTTGTGCCATATCACCCTGAAAGACCCCTCCTTTGTGTGTACAGTATTGACTCCCTTCAATTAGTTTGACGGACTGGGGTTTAATCAATACAATTCTACATAACCCGGGGACGCTTCATAAAATAGCCAACATCAATAAAATAATGTGAAATGCAACCGGATGGCTTAATAATTTTATGTTCTCATTATAAGAGAGTAGTTTTTAATGGACGTGACTGTGGAAACACAGTAGTGTGCTTGAACAATATCATTCATGACTACAGCAAAATCTGTCCTTTCCGAATGAATAATACAATCCATCGGACCTTGTGAGCTTACCAAACAAATCCTGTTAATACAGCAGTAAAAATGAATGAACAGTGATCTCGCAATGTCATCTCCTGTCATCTATTATTTGTTGCTCGTTCTGTCAGTTCACCTGTGTGCCATATCTGGTAACGGGCTAGCACTAAGGTGTTAAAATCCATGATTGGCTTAACCTACACAATTCACACATATACAATACTTAAATAGGTTTTAAAACTGAGGTGACTTAGGAACTAAAGACCGTCGAGTAGCCTAGTAGTTGCTCCATAGGCTGTTATATTATCCATAAACCACCACGGTGATTTTTTTGGGTAGAAGCTGTGACTGGGTCTTTAATTCTCCGATCCATTTAACTACTTTGTATGTGACTTGTGAGCGATAACAAATTCAGAATCGTGCTTACTTTCTTAAAACATATTAACAAAGTTTTTAGCCTGTTTTACCAGATAAAAAGGTATGAAAACCATTCATGTTTTGAACATCTCACAAACTGAGCCAGGGGCATTTAACTCACCGGCATCATTTTGGCTTCGTCTCGTAAAACGCGTTGCTTATATTGCTGATGACAATTTGCCTACTGCTGACTTAGATAAACAGGGAAATAGTTTTATAATCCAAATGAACTGTCGGTCTGTTTTCATTCGATGTTTCACAAATAATCCGAGAAACGTGTAAATCTTCTTTTCGTCATAACAGATTTGACTGTAACTTGAAATCGATGACAATTGTGCCTCCTTAAAAACCTGTTGCAGAAGAAAGACAAGGGCCTCTAAACATAGAAGTTTCCTCTTAAAATGTATCCAATATAGAGGACGAAAGGCTACCTGAGCAACGTGACCATTCGGTCGAACAAAGGATGTGCAGTGCTAACTACGACGCCTAAAACAATAGTAATATACTATAAATGAAAATGTATGCATATCCTGTGAGAATTCTTCAGTTCTAGCTATTGACAGCTAAGCCGATTGAAGTCCCACATTGGATTTGAGTGCATCCCTGCAGACTCTACAAAGGTTCTCGTTGGGTCAACAACAAATGCCAACCCAGCCCAGGATGACGTTGAATGAGTATACTAATCCCCCCTGGAAACTGAACTCCTCCTCGTTTTACCGTATCGGGATGTGGCCTCTACCGCCCCCATGGTACAAACATAGGGAATAACCAGAGAGTGGATGACAGAGTCCTCGTGTCAAAATGTAGGTGACACACAAAATTCACACAAAAAACGCTACGGCATTACTCACCTTAGGCAAGAAGGAAAGAGTATCAAATCAAATCAAATCAAATGTCAGACTGATATAACTAAACCATAAATGATCTTATATTAATTATAATAGACGTACTGACATCAAACAGCGTGTTTGTTCAAGCTGAAACTGACACCTTTGTGGAATATTTGAAAATGCCCATCATTTATTAAAGAAGTTCATGAAAAATAATTTTTCTAAATTTACTTTCTGATTTTTAGATACCCCACAAAGTAGGCTATCTTTGGAAACGCTAAAAAGCCCAAAACTCATTGTATCCATATTAGGCTACAATTAACACTTGATATAATGGGGATAGAATGGGGTCCATTAAAAAGATGGATTGGTGCTAATTCAGTGTATGATTTCTTTCAGACACACTCTGTGCATAATCCAACATGAATCACTGATATCAAGAAGAACAATTGCATGTTTTGAAGTTTGTTATTTTTCTGTATTTTATTTGTCATTTAAACTAAAATAACCTGCAAAGTATCTTTAGGAAGGTCAAAACGACTTAAAAAGGCATACTTTATTTCGGTCATTACCAAAGCATCATGAACATTATTATTCAGGTGCAGTTGTAATAGAGGCAGAACTGCAGTGGGGACGAAGCCGCTTAGAGGGTGATTAAGTGCCAAAGCCTAGACTGACTGTGGCTGTGCATCTCTTTTTCTTTTTGTTTTTGTTCTTTACTTTGACTTCACCCCGTTCCAGTGCAGCCAAATCTCTCTGGAACCACGTGCAGTTGCTGGTCTGTCAACCCTCTGTTACTGTCTATGAATGCAGTCTATCTCAAAACACTGAGGGCAAAGCTGGACAAAGTAATTATTCTGAAACAACTATAGTCTATCAGTACACATCAATACACACCTTCACAGGGGAAAATTAGTTCTCAGTCACAACAAGAATAGATAAGGAATATCAAAATGCAGTAGATCACATAAAAACAAGGAATCTGAGCATAGGTCGAAATTTGTTGGTAGTGCCCTCTAGTGGAGAATTATTGATGGACTGCATTGTTTTTGTTTTTTTTTTCCACTGGATTTGGGCGTGGGTCTTATAACAGTTGGATTGAGCTGATTTTAGGAGAAGGGAGGGTTTTGGCGGTGTTAGGTTTTTGACTCTAAGAAGATGAGTACACAGACTACCATTCTACCACCTGGATCTGTCTGTCTGTCTGTCTGTCCATCTGCGAGTCTGTCTGTCTGTCTGTCCATGTGCCTGTAACAGCAGCAACTGTTACATAAACAAATTTGAAGTTTAGTTCTTTTTATTACCTGATTTCATTTCTGTCGAAACACTTGTTTTATTTTGTATTTGGTCTTTAATGAATTTCTATAATTTATTCTCTCATGACTTCTTAATTAATTATTCTTATATTATTCTTCTCATTAGTGGTTGTCATTGCCTTATCTGTCTTGATTATCCATTCAATAAAACAAAAGCAAGAAAACCTTTACAAACGTATTCAATATTTTTCAGGCTTTTCATGTTGCTTTTTAATGCTTTAACAAACAATGTTGTTCTTGTTGATAATGCTGCCATCACTGTCTGAACACAGCCATTAATTTTTAACAAATAACTCAAAATGAAGGACTTATTTTTCAGAGGAGTAATTATGATGGAAGGTCATCTCCATTAGGTGGCGCTGTTTAAAAGCAGGTTGGAGACTTTGTGAAGCCTTAAGCATGCCAGGCTCAGTCACCTGTTTTGTTTTTGTGGAGGTGGATGTACTCCTAAACAACTTACTGCTGACTATCACATGTCACATATATATATATATCACATGTATACATATATATATATCACATATATATATATGGAGTCTGAGCTGAAATACAGGCAGACTACTACTAGAGGTTTGGGAATTTTTTTTCTCAAAATTTTTTTAATGTTTCAAAATGTAATATGGTCCTTAATAATAAAGATATAGTCTGAACGGAATGTGACGATTATTTTGAGCATTTGAATTATGTGCATATTCTCTTAGATATTCATTATTCATATCTTATTTTCCAAAAAGGCTTTTGATCATTTGAACATTTTTTGATTAAACTCTGTTGATTTTGATCCACTGTTTATGTGCAGAATCATCCAATACACATTATAAAGCACATTTCTGTCTGAATTTGTCATAAATAATTAGAATACAACCATTACATACATACGTAAAATTACACACATATACTTTTGTGTGTACACGTGTGTGTGTGTGTGTGTGTGTGTGTGTGTGTGCACTTTTTTCTGTTTTTTAATTCTGTCTGTCTAAATTTACCTCTATTCAATTTTGAAGCCACAACAAATTGAAACAAACGAAATGTACAAATGACAAAGAGAAAAATGAGAAATTATATGAAATATGGATAAATTGAGCAAATCAAAATTAAACGTAAAAATTGAATAATAGAAAAATGATTATAGAATTGATCGTATACTCATATGGTCAAACCAAAATATTTACAGTGGACAAATACACCAAAATAAAACATCTGACATTATTTTAACAATACGGATTATGTCTATGACATTGTCTTTTTTGAAAAATGCCACATGTGAGTGCACTTATATATACACATGCACAGACACACACACATGCACGCACACACACACACACACAGTCGCACGCACACACACACACAAAGGTGTTGTTGCATAGAAAGGCAGAGTATGTGGGTAGTCTGTACAGAGTGAATGTTTATTACAGTACCGTGAAACCCAAGCACTGTGAACGAGAGAAGTGCGTGTTTCATGTGCTGTCTAATCTCATCCAGACTGGGTCATTTCTCTAATTACCACGCTGCTAAGCAAACATAAGAAAATAAGAAAGAATTGGCCGGCTCCCGCAGATTATGCCACGGGGGGTCTTGTCTAATTTGGGAGGAAGAC
This sequence comes from Chanos chanos, assembly GCF_902362185.1. Taxonomy (NCBI): domain Eukaryota; kingdom Metazoa; phylum Chordata; class Actinopteri; order Gonorynchiformes; family Chanidae; genus Chanos; species Chanos chanos. Next base: position 13,981,292 of record NC_044498.1, read on the forward strand.
TTGGTCCATCTCTAGCACTAACACATTCAGGGCGACCCTCTCCCAACTCCCTACTCTGCCCTGATCCCCCCACCCCCCCACCCCCCCCGACCAGCCTGATGGCAGATGGTGTAGTCTTCCATTCTCCCCCCCCCCCAACTCATCCCCTCCATCCTCCACTGCTTTTGTGCTTCACCCCGTGCTGTGTCAGGGGCTACAACAACAACAGCCCCCTCTCGGTCTCCCCTCCTGCCCTAGTACTATTGTAAAAAAAGGGTGCAGGCCACTAAAAGGGGTGCAGTCAGGTGTCCTAATGGGACTGTCAGGACCCTAAAAAGCCGTTTAATCGGCCCAGTGGTGTGTCATGGCCACCAGTGCCCACATGCCCCACCCCTCTCACAGACTCTTCACCCAGTTTCACTGTTCTAGAACTTTCTACCGCTCTGTGTTTTAAAATGAGTTGTTGCTACATAGCTTTCGTACCAAGCTCTCATAACACTGTGTGGTGTGTACGTGTCTCTGTCGCTGTGCTTCTGTTTCTCTGTGGTATGTGCAGGATGCGCATTGTCACATCATTTTCAAATAGCACATGCATGCATATTTAAAAAACTATATATAAAGCATAATGAAAACATTAATAAAATTATAATTCCATACCCTCCTTATATGTTGTGATTGGCGTTATTTTATAACTACTGTTGCAATGTTTTCTAGGCTTGGTGAGACATTTACTTTCTTGACAGCAACCTTCAAATTTTCATATCCTTGTTAGAGTATGCTTAAGGTAAAAGTTCAATAGATATGCCTCAGATCGACCACAGTGCACATCCATTCACAACGATAGCCAAAAATAGCATTACCAATGACAATAAAAAGTGATACAAACCAATAAGGTGACAGAGGAGGATTTTTGCCTTGTCAGGGGTCTTACGTAACAGTTTGGGGAGATCAGTTCCCTGAGGTGATCTTCATATGAACAGGGAGATGCCCTCAGCACACGCGTCCATTCTGCAGTGGATGACCCCTGGGCCCTAAGAGCAGGTCTCGGTGAGGTCAGAGGTTGCTGGACATTTCAGACCTTGAAAGAGGATGAAGTGGGGGGCAGGATGACATGGTCAGGGGTTACTCCTCAAAATGCATTTCATTTGCATGTCATTATCAAGGGTCAAATGCAAAACAGATTTTCTCTACGGCCGCGTAAATGGTGATTTGACCCATGGATCACGGCACACGCCAATATCCATCACGTGATTGGCCAGGAGTTTCCTGTTTTTCTTTGATACTCGTGATCCCTTATTTGGCTTGTTGTTACAGTGACCCTTTTTGGGCCTTAAGTGTCCTGTTAACTCATAACTGGAAGTGTAAGACCTGGAGGGATTCTTATCACATGCAATATAAAAATTCCTCATATTGTTTATTCATCTGTGTATTCGTCCTTCCAGTTGTTCAAAATGTTATGATATTTCTCTTATTTCGTGGCTTCCATGTTTCATGTAACAGGATCCATAACAATGAGAAAAGAAAAAAAGGGATGGAGAGGGAAAGAAAAAAAAATCAATACTTGTCTTGTAGCATGTATCTGGTGGAGCAGGGGGATGACAAATGTGTGGATGGATGCAGCCAAGATCAGTTGGCCATTCTGTCTCTGAGAGAAATAGGGGAGAAGAAAAAAAGAGAGAGAGAGAGAGAGAGAGAGAGCGAGAAAATCTGCATGGGGGGGGGGGCGGTGGAGTGAAAAAAAGGAAGAGGATATGTTTTCTGAAAAGGCCCCCAGTCTTTTTGAATTCCTTTCTGCCTTTTTTCTCTTTTCTTGGGATGCCCACTCTGGATTCCTCCCTGTTTTGTTGTTGTGTGTCATACACTGCCTTTCTCAGAAACAGAGAGAGAGAGAGAGAGAGAGAGAGAGGAGAGAGTTATGTACTTTCTATCCTGCCTTTGTACAGTGCTTCAGGATGAACCAAAATGTAAAGAGAGCGACGTAACAGAGAAAGTAAGCAAGAACTAAATAAGGGGGAAGGAACTCTTATAGACTGAAAGAGATAACAAACTGATCTACAAGGCTATGGTCACTGCAGAGTAGGCATGACCCTAACTGCTGATCTGAGACCAGCAGAAATGTTTTTCTATGGGACAGGATAAGGAAAAGAGTTGGGAAAGCTGATCTTAGGTCTGATCTATTAGGGCCAGAGAGTAACAGGAGCTGGTCACTCCAACAACCCTTGCCCCACCTGCTATCTCACCCTCCCAGTTAGGGAGGGGGGGGGGCGGTGGCACTGGTGGAGCAGAGCAGCAGCATCTCTCTTTCCCTCCTCTAACATGGCCTGACAGGCGGGAAGAGGGACTGCAGAGAAAGGGGGAGGAGCTTAGACTCCTGCCCCTTACACACACAAACCACACACTCCAAAGCCCCCTCAGACCCAGTGGCAGCAGAAGGGCAGTAAACAGTAGTAAAGCTGTGGCTACTGGTCCTTTCTTTCTTTTTTTTCCTCTTCCTCTTCTCCCTGACACACTCTAGGCATGGACACTTACTCCTCTACACGGGCGCTACACCGCCCCTCTTCTCCTGTCTGACCGCTGCAGTGCAACCACGAGGTATCCTTTCCCACTGTTTATCACTATCACTTTTTAATGCTATTTGTTATGAATTTGTGGAAAAAATACTTAAGAAAGTTTTCTGGTTTGTGAGAACGTGCTTCTCAGTTAGATCCATGTACTGGGTGGGTTCTAACAACGTAATGTTAACCAGCATTGAGAAATTATGTAGGACAAACGTTATATACAGTTTTTTTAGTTGAAGTATGAAAGTTGAATTTACTGTTTGTACTGATGAAGATATGGATATTCGTGTGGGGTCATGACATTTTGTTGCACTCTTTCTCATATAATTTCAGTCACAGTCTTTTGGCCTGCCATGTTAACATGTGCTGCTTGTGGTTCAAGGGCTTTAATATGTTTCAGTTCAATGTCGTATTTTTTGCTCTATTTCAATTTTAATGTGATTGAACTAATCTGTTTTCAAAGAGGAAAACAACAGTGTTAAGAAACTCTTTATCATACTGCTCAAAAGTGAGTTTCCTCATTAAATCATCTCATTTGAGCTTCCAATGGGTGCCCATGAGGCGTGAGTGTACAGACAAAATTTTCCTATTCACTTACTGGTACTAATTAATAGAGACAAATGTTATGCAATGTTTTTTTTTTGTTTGTTTTTTTAATCAGTTTGACAGGGTCCCCTTACCACTTCTGAAAAACAATGTGGCACACTTTGCTTCAAAGGCAAAACCAATTGCCACAAAACCTAGCCCTGAAGCCAAATTGTCCACACCCATTTTTCGTTTTCCTCTATTGATTGTTTGGTGGTATTATTTGAGGAGTGTGTGTGTGTGTGTCTGTGTGCGTTTGTGTGTGTGTGTGCCTAAGCGTTACATCAGGCCTTTTTTTTTTTTGTCCCTGTGTGTTTGTGTGGTTGGTCAACAGAAGGCTATTGAAGCTTGGGCAGTGGTCATCTTTCAATTTTACTCCCTTTCACACTAAAGGTCATTTAGGGTCACATGGGGTCAAGGGCTAATTAGTTTAACCCTCAAGAGAGCAAGGTTATTCAGAACGGGATTGGAGTGGGGTGTTGGATCAATCTCTCTATCACCTACGACTTCTCCATCACTCAGTTTATGTGTGCCAAATATCTGTTATAAAATAGCCACTCTAGCATCTCAGCGCGGGTAACGCGTACAGTTGTCAGAACAAATATTTCAGTGTTTGAAAAATACTAGAAAATCATTTGATCTGCAAATGCTTATGTTTCATGTTGTGCCATATTGACACAATGGATGTTGTGTGTGTTTTAGCTTTACACCCTTGCTCTCTTGTTTATGTAGGCATTGGTAAATGATCCTTGCGGGTCGAGTTTCTGCACATATTTTTATGAGAGAATCACAGAGGAATGGAATATAATGAGCCGACCCACAAATAGTTTGGGTGGCCCACCATATCTCCTGCAACCTTTAGTGGAGGATGCTGTTTATTTGTCCTCTCTGTCTTAGCCACCAGCTCAGGTGGTGACCAACAAACATTTTCAGTGTAGTTAGGCTACAGGTAAATAGAGTCTTCCTTTGCCAGTGAAACTTACAATTATGGCCTACGTTTACAATCAAAAGCATGGGCGCTGTTCAGTTCCGTAACATCATTTCTCACTTATATCTGACACTCTGTGTTTATGAAAGTATGATTTAGCCCATACATGAGGTATGAAAATACCAATATTCAATATTTTAAAAAGGGTGATTTTGGTCAAAGTAATCTCAGAAAGAAATTTGTGAGTACATCAAATCTTAAAAAGAGACCTCGGTAGACCTTTATAGACCTTTAAAAAAATTTTGCATCAGGATATTCTGAGGTCAACAAAAATATGTTGAAAGACATGGGGAAAAGCAGCAGATGTCGGATGGGGGAAGGTGTGCAGAAACAAACTGGACATTCAAACATGAAAGGTTAGAAGTCTGGGAAGGCCACCTTCTGCAGCCTGATAAAGGTCTTCATCTTTACTGAGTCAGCTGGCGTAATGTTAATAATTCTCCAAAAGAGGCCAAAAGAGATTCTACTGAGCCATGGACATTTCTTATTTGCAGGTTGCGAACAAATTCAGAATTTTTACTGTGCGATTTTTGTAGCTTTGTGTAGTTTTTACGGCACAGCTTATGTACATTAACCGTGTCTGCATATGGACTATGAAAAAAAAAAATACTATGTAATAATGCACCTCTAATGTCCCAAATATCTGTAGAAAAAGTGATAATGACCATCAACCCAAATTGTAGTCTTTAATAGCACTGTGACACACATAAGAAACATTCAGGAATTTGACAGTATCATATTCAGTGGACTGCATCGCTCTTCACATAATGTGACCATACAGCCTCACTAAGTCTCTGAGCTTTGACAAGTAGACACCAGATTCCTCCTACACCGCATATATGAACAGACGAAAAGAAATTCACTCTTTCGTGTCTTTCTCCGAGCGAATCCCTCTGTTTTCTTAACGCCACTTTCAAAACGGAGCAGTCAGAGCACGAGTTAAATGAGGAAGATGACCTGCATGTGGAAACACCTATCAGACACTGGGAAGAGTCTGAGCTGGATCAATAGCAGGGGGCCATTGGAAGAGGAAGGCAGGGTTGACAGAGGCGTTTAGCCTTGGAGTCGAGGGAAGTCGGTCGAGGGAGGGCTCTGGCAGCCGAGCTGCACATGCTCTGAAAAAACGGCTAGAGCAAAAGAACAGGCTGAAAAAATGCCTGTGTGTATGAAGGCCCAGGAAAGGTACTCTCACGTGTGGTTAATGAGGACAATCTCTTCATGCACAGAGGCTTGGTAAGATGTCTTCTAAGTGATATCTGTAAATGTTTCTTGCACAGAGAGAACTGTCTTTAATCATCACTGTAAGGAGCTGGTCTGATATCAGTGCAGTACAGTATTTTTTGCTCTCATTTTGTAATTTGGTCCGTACTGCAGAGATATAAAACAAGGTAATAGTGAATTCTTGGTGGTAATTAGGGTAGATCATTTCTCAGACTGAAATTTTAAAGCTTACATACTTCTTTGAAGACCCATATGGCACAGTTGCTTTCCTGTCACACGGGCTGTGCAGAATCAGGTGAACTGAGAGAAGATACTGTATGTTTTCGCAAAGAAAACAGTTTCAGTCTGCAGCAATATAGGGTTTAGAAAATGCACCCATATCCATAAAAACAAATTTGCGGGAAATTAAAATATGCCCTGCGTACCACATCAAAGATATCTGATATAATATTTAAAACTGTTAAAATAATGATTGAGGAAACATTTTATAATTAGCTTCAAATTTATACTTCTCCACTTCTAAATGAATTAAATGATTAGTGACTGAAGTTGCTACAGGCTTCAATGAATTCATTGAAAGCAGAAAAAGTATATGAGATCATGTTTATTGACAATGTATGAAAAGTATTAATACTGAAAAGTGGACAATTGGGGAAGAGGTCCAGTGTTTCAAAATACTTGTCAAAGCAAAATATGAGGAGCTCATAACAGCTAACTCAATTCATGCAAGCTTCATTAACAAGACATCAGCGTAACATCACTGGACCTTTTGACAGAAGTAAATCATATTGTCCCTTTTTTTTGTTTTCAATTCTTTGCCAGACAATATGGTTACCGAGGGGAGCAGATCCACTGAAGCTGTGCCAATGAGCCTGTTCCAATTTTACATTGTCTTGCCACTGCCTTCCCTTGTTCTTTTGCAAAAGAGAATTCAGAACCTTGGGGCTCAAAACAAATAAAAATGTCATTCCTGTTCAAGTAGATTGCAATTGTCTGTGGGCAACTTGGTGGCTAGAGGTCTGAGGAGTTGCCCCTCCAGGGAGTGTGCTGCTGGGAATTGTTCTGCGCCCCCCCCTCCTTCCTCGCATTGGTTGAGTTCAGTTCCTTAGCCACTACTGGCTTTGCCTCAAACAATACCACAGCCTCTCCAGGAGGGCCCCCGTCTGCCCAAAACTCACTCATAATTCACATGGAAAGCCATTGTACAGTAGCTCTTTGAATATGACCACCAACTGACACATCTCATCTTATTTCTGTGAGAAAGAGTGAGCGTGAGAGGGAAAACATTTAAAAAATAGTTCAAGCAGAGACAAGGTGGTACCCTCTCCTGCTTATGGGTGGGAGCACAATAGTTCAAATTATAATGACAAAACTAGCACAAAGCACACAAGCTGATATTTTAATTTTGCTATGTGTTATTAATAATGCAATGTGACATATTTTATTTCAAAATATATAAAAATAAACAGATTTTTTTCCTTGAAAAATGACCATGCCAACATTAACAATATAAAAAGTATAAATTATCCTTTCATGGTGGACGGGATAGATAACGGAAAAAAATATACAGTAGGAGCCACATATGTTCCGTGCTCTGTTCTTGTTGATAACATAATATTTTAAAATGCTCATTTTACAGTCAAGCAGACTTTGTGTTGTGAATCTGTTGTGCTTTTGGTGTAAAATCTGCAGCCTTTGACACGTGTTCACAAAATAACAGTGCATATATTTCAAACGGCAGACATGAGACTAACTGCATTCCCATATTAAATGTATATACTGCCAGCTGGCTACAATTTCTTTTCCTGAGTCAATATAAAGTATCATCTGTTCATGGGAAAAAAAAAAACAGGCCTACACATTTGTGTGGGAGTTTTACGGTTATTTCATAGTCATTACTGAAATGTTTTTACCAACAGTCTGCATACAAGCAGGATCCATCACACCACATCCATGACGGTGTTTCAGATAAGTGTGTGAAGTTCATGCAGAGCCGCACAAACTTCCTGTGGAAATGCTGACTGATTGAACTAATGCGTAGATGGCGTGTATTAGCACGAATATTACTGTTCTGACAGATGGTGTTCCGAGTTTGTATCCCGCTGTGCCCAGCGGGACCTTTAGCTTACTGGAGTTTTGACTGTCAAACGGACTCTGTTGATTGAAAGAACACGGATGTGCAAACTTCCGAGCAGTTATATTTCAGCGTTTGAATCCTCATGTTATATTTTTGGAGCCACTCCAAAATATTTAAAAACGTTTTCAAATGTTTATTGCACAGGGAGGCCTACATTTATTAACTGAAGCTGTTTTGCCTATGGTGTGTTTTTTAATGTTCTTTGGAGAAGGTGGCTCTCTAATCGGGGTGGGAGGGTGAGAGGGCCACAGAACAATCATTGTAATGTCTATGGCCTTTGTTTGATGCAGTGCAATCTCTTTCACTTAATCACTTAATATAAAGCAAAAATGGCATATTATTTCATCATTTATAATTACAAATGAAGCAAAATTTTTCTTTACAAATAATTACAGAATTGTATTGCAAATATATAAAAATATATTAAGTGCATTTCTCACCAACAAACCATCTCCTCTCCCAAACTTATTCTGTAGAGAAACAGTGATTTCTGTGATGTTCAGGTTTTTACATTCAACAAAGTGAAATCCTTCAGCACTATTGACAAGGCCTTTGATCTGATTCACATAAGAACAATAGTTTAAAGGCAACACTCCCCTCTCCCGGTGCCTCTTTCTAAATCTCCCTTTGACCCCATCCTTCTCAATTTGTTGCAGTGTCCAAAGATGTCAAGAGGCCATAACCGTGACTCTGTAAGAAAGACTACCAATGGACAGAGAAAAGGAAAGCTTTTGACAACAGAGATCGGGGTTCCTGTGCATTTGCCATGGAGACCAGAGGACGGCCTTCTGGCAGGGGGAGGACGGACCCTTGCAGAGGGGGTCTCTCTTAGGACGGGGCACGCGCCAGATGCCGCGGGGAGACGCCTTTCTGCGCGCCAGCTGGGTGCGACTTAACTGCCCTACGCAAGCCTGTCGAGGGGTTAGAGGATTAAAGCTGTGTTTGTTTACGGCACACTTCCATTGTTATTGGGTTTGCATACACATGACCCTGACTTAAAGAAAGAGGTCACCACCTCAGCCACTCTTTAAGCCCCACCACCACTCCTTACCTCATAAGAGACAATCTGCATGGAACAAGGTAGCCCCGAATTAATGTTTCTATTCGAGTACTTTAGGGTAAACTGTATGCTAAGGCTGAATTGGACTTTCAGACCAACCGCTCATTAACTAGCTGCGATACCCAAAAAAAAAAAAATTAGTGATTGAGTTTTGAGCAAAATAAGAGCTTTTCTGGTTTGGTTTACTTGGCATGGTGTAGCGCAACGGTTTTTCAATCTGTTTCCTGTGGACCCCCGCCCTGCACATTCTTGTTTCAGCCCAGCACTAACACACCGTATACCACCAATCAACTAATCATTAAACCCTTGATTAGCTCAATCAGCTGTGATAGGGTTAAAGGGTTAAAACCAAGGTGTGCAGGGCAGTTGGTCCACAAAGAATGAATTGAGAACCTGTGCTTTAGTGGGTATATCCCTTATTTCCTGTACTGCAAGTTTAGAGCAGTAAGCCATAGCTGCAGTGTCAAGAGCATGTGTGTACATATGCTCTGCTATGTGGGCCCGACGGATCGACTGGGTAATCTCTGCAGGCAACTGTGAAGTGATACAATATCTCACAATGACCTGGAGAGATTCTGCAGTCTGTCTGCTGTTGTCCATAGCCCCATTCAGGAGAGAAATGCCCGTATTTATACAAGACGTCGTGGCTTAAAGAGGATTCTACGGCCAAGGGGTTTATCAGATATTCTTAACGACGGCATTTGATCTGAAGCACCCCTGTGCACGGTCCGCGTGACCGGCGTATTTTGTGTCACGGAGGAATGCTCTCTAAGATTGAAGCTCAAGGTAGCATTTCCTCTGATGGTCCTCCTCTTGTCCAGTTCTTGAACGTTTTGTTTGAAGGCTGTATTCTGGCATAATCTCAGCTGGCAACTGTGAGCAGTCTAGCATCCCTCTCACGGCGGCCTCTGAGGTTCTGCTAAACACAGCGGTTTTCTTCATAGCTGCAGTGTGTCTTGTTGGCACAATTCACTGGCCAAGCCCCCATGCTGCCTGGCTTTCAATACAGTTGTCACTGTTGCAGTTAGAACCGGCTTTTGTTCTCGTAAATTTAGTGTGTCACTAACAACGCGTTCTTACGTTTGGCATGGCTGTGTCACCACTTTGTTTTGTTCACTAGTGCATTCATTCATTCATTCATTCATTCATTCATTCATGTAGACATTCATTTTGTCTGTAATGACTTAATCCTTTCTTTAATTTAGATTTGTGACATGAACCACAATTTGTTAAACATACTGTAGACTCATCCATTAGTACAGGTCTCTGTCTTTCCATGTTAGCTAACTTTGTTCCTTGCACCTTCAACGTTTTGGACAGTGTGCCTGGTAGGCTTTGCATATGCTTCAGAGGATGGAGAAGGTATAAGTTGCACAATGAGCTTTCTGATGTTGATGATACTGCATCAGGAACTGATTGGATAATGTTCTGGAGCCATCAGTTTTTGATGCATTGCCTTCAGCATCGAAAGAAACGCCCCAGTATCTTCTCTCACTAAGACAAGACTCCTGCCAGTATTCTCTCTCGCTGTTTTGAGACTAAGATCCACCCAAAAACTCTGGCCTTATTTATACTGTAGAGCTGTCCTGGGATATGTATTATCATGTTTAAAAGTAACAGCAAGAGCGTTTTGAGAGAGAATGATGGTCATATTTATTAGCTGAATAAAAGCTGATTTGTTACTGTAAAGTTGATAAGTTCATACATGATAATGGAGGGAATTATTTATTGTGTGTGTGTGTGTGTGTGTGTGTGTGAGTGTGTGTGTGTGTGAGTGTGGGGGTGTGTGTGTGTGTGGCGCCACCCATTGGTGCACAGTGAACCCTTTCCTTTTTTGAAAATTAGTGAGAATGAGAATGTTGTGTTAGTAAACTGATTAAATGTTTCTTTTAACATTTATATAAAAATACAAATATAAAAATATTCAGTTGCTTGTATCATTGTCTCAATACGTTTGTTATGCAATTTGAACCAGCATTTCGATAACTCTTCATCATCTCCTAACACATTCCAAACCTCCAGATACAATAAGAATTTTAAAAAATAATTTCTGCAGAATAATTGCTGACTAAACTGGCCAGTTCTACTATACGTCTCAGCTGGTAGATAAACTGCCCTCTGGAAATATTCCATCAAAAACCTAAGACCTAGAAGAGTTGGGGAGAAGCGCCATTTGTCACTTGCTTAGCATTAAGAGACATATGTATCTGAATATTGTAAACCATCATATGGTAAATGTTTACTGAGGTCTTTTTCACATTTGTTTTCAGTTTTAAAAAACAAGGTTTGAGTTAGAACTTTCCACTTACGGTGTCATTACGCAAGACAATGGTGCCCTGTTTGAAAATGCTGTAAATGAAAACCAGTAGGGGGAGCAAAACGTACCATCCCTTTGATATTAGTCCGAATGTCAAAAGGGAGAAAAAAAACATTTTAACACGGTCTTGTGATTAAAGGCTTGGGCACCTCCTCTTAGACCACTTTCGGTGGCATATGTGAAAAGCAATTTCTGAGACTGAGGTCACTTCGCTGTAGAGAGGTGGCAGCGTCGATCTCCACTTGAAGTGGATTATCGCAGTTCAGATTTTCTTTTAACGAGAACACCATCCTCTCTGTGAAAGAGAGCTGCATGTCAAGTGCTGACGGCTCAGCCTACACATTTCGCAAGTTTTGCTCTGAACATTTTCAGGTAAGGAGAACGTCGTATACTGGAAAGCCAAGTCAAGAACTGAATCTGCAAATATGAAAACGAGGAGAAGCACATGATGCACAAGTTATTTTAGTGTTATGCCAAATATCAAAAAGTGAAACTTCATGTTTTCAAAATAGTGATAGCAAAGCAACATCTCAGACATCTGGGTCGGCACTTACTTCGATTTACCTTATGTGAAAAACTACTCGAGGTTTAATTTAAAGGACATCAGAGCAGTGGTTAATAAATTACCTACACTAATGAACTAATTAATGCACGTTGCTAAAAGTGATTAATTTGCTTTATTCATGCATGCGCGATTGCTTTTCAGCACTACGGTTTCGTAGACTAATTACCAAGAATGTTCCTCAGACGCGATAATATCTATCTTTATAGGGCCAGACTCATAGCCTGAGCTGAAAACATGAGTAGAGGTTTTGTACAACAGAAAACAACAATTTGAAAGGTAGCTGGAGGGCATTGTCTTCACACGGCCAATTGAAAGCGGTGCCCATGAACAAGGAGGCGTTGGTACTTGCCTACAATTCCACTAGAGTTATGATAAGACCCGTATTCGCTCAAGTGTTCTACAAGGCTATTATAAGAAAAACTGTTGTCCGAAAAGAGGTAGTCACCCCTCAACTGGTTCTCTCGCAGTGTTGCTTGGTAAGAGTTTGGAGCTTTAGTGATCCCCTAATGTGTTTACTGCACAAAGACAATGTGCTGCTCTCTTGCACGGTCGGTGGCATAATTACTCACTTCAGTGGTTTAAGAGACACAGGCTGGACACTGTCATTTTCTACTATAGTGTTGGTATTCTTTGCCAAATCATCAAGAGGCAAAGCCAGGAACAGCAGTCTTCTGTCTCAGTCAAACCTTACATATACAGCTGTACAGTTTCATGCTTTGTGCACTCTTTTGGGTCTGATTTTATTCCCACTAAAATTTCAAAACACCACAGCTGAAATCGACCCAAGTGCTGCTTAGCCTGTTAGACTGATACATACTGTACTCACTGCTAGTTCCTAAATAGTGTTAATTTTCCTACAATGACTGTTTTTCAGGGGTTTTTTTCCCATAATGATCAGGACGTGCATCTATCTGAGTGTGATTTTCACTGTCGTTGTCTCTCAGGAAGCAGAGGAACCAGTTACATACAGGGCAAGTAATACACAAATGCATGTCAACAGAAAGAAACACATTACAGAATGAATAGACTTAAGATCGCATAAAGCAGTACTAATCGTAACATACATAACTATTCCTACAATATTATCGTATCAAGATAAAGTTTTGGAAATTTCAAGGACATCATAACATTTAGTGAATCTGAGTTTGTAATGCATGTGTATTTACAGATTAAACACATTGGTAATTACAGTGTGGCTTTTGTGTTTATTCAGAATCTATGACAAGAGTCAGTAGATAATTACATAAGCTGCATATAAAAAGTGGAAGAACAACTATGTGTCTCTACACAACAGCTACACTGTAGTATGCTGTCTTGTGGTGTAAATATACAGCCATTAAGAACATTTACTGTGAAGTGGATTCAAAAATCTAATCTTATGTGTAATTATACAATGCACTGAGAATCCATGTTTTCCTCTGCAGTGCACTGATGGCTATAAATTTGACAGTGAGCGACAGATCTGTCGAGGTAATATCCTTTTCATGACTTGGAGTGAGACGTTTTTGATTTTGTTTTGATTATAGTACGTTCAAGACTAGGCATATTGTATTATTTTGGACATATCAATGAGACATGCTTTTTAGTATACATTTCTTTGTGCGCATAGTTCTTTTTAGAAATAGCATGAAGAGCGTGTTCTTTTCTTAAATTCTTTTCGGTCAAACAACTCAATGGGAAACAGACTGTCTCTCCTTCCTGGCTTGTCAGACATTGATGAGTGCGCCACAGTGCCTGATGCCTGCAAGGGGGGCATGAAGTGCATCAACCACTATGGTGGCTACCTCTGCCTCCCTCACAACGCCCAGATCATTGTCAGCAATGGGGAGGAGGAGGAGCCTACCACAGCCCCGCCCATCGAGGTGCCGGCCCCTGCGCCTGCTGTCCCAGCAAGACGGGTCATTCAAAGCTCATCTCGTACTATACAGTGTGCTGCTGGCTTTGCACTGGATGAACAAAACTACTGCAGAGGTGAGGACACCAAAACACTCAGATTTATAATCAGTGAAAAAACAAAACCAAAAACAAAAAGCAATAGGATGTGGTTAAAAAAAATTTTTTTTTGTACTGAATCTGTTCTGTAGTAATGAGCTCTTTCAGTACAAAAAACAGGAGTCAGGTCCTCATTTTCTGGCAGTTTCCTCAGTCTTGTCGTATCGAGACAGAGGGTGTTGTGCCAGAAATCAAATACCTTCAGGTATGTCTTTTGCTCTCTGGTAGATGAATGTGCGTCATTTGTCATGGGTATTTTGTGCGTTCACTAACTGCAATCGCCTTTTGGCAGGTAGTTTGAGGTCTTGGTCATGTTACTACATGCCAGAACCAAGTGGTAGAGGCAAACAATTGTCGTTGCACAAACCATTCCAACAGCACTGGTTGACAAAAAAAAGCTGAGTTATGAAGAAATATGATGGAAAAGATATCAGCCAAGTCCACATTCCTGGATCATCTTTTTTTTTTTAAATTAATCTCATCGCAAAACTGATAACTGGACAGACATTGTTTGCAAGTTTACACAAAGTTGCTGCTATCTGATATCGTACACCTTGTATGCGATACCTACATAAACTCAAATTCCTTACAGTGCAGCGCCTTTACATGATAAGGAAAATGTCTATGAGTAAATGTAAGAGCGATGTCTCTGGTGAATCACAAGCCTTGGAGCGACAGACGCCGTCTGTTATTACAGCACCAGTGGAGACCACGGGAGATAGTTCCAGAAAATATGGGTCATGGCATGCAAGTTTTTCAGTTAAAATGAGTCAGCAATTAGTGTCTGCTTCCCGTAAGGATTGCCCAATCCCTGCCCTTTCACCATTGCTGTGTTTTGCCTAGGATTCGTAAGTAGTTAGACGTAACTGTGTCCTGTCTAGCGCGTTGCCTCAATGTTCAGTCTGAGTGCTTTATTATTTTTACATGTGCTATATGTTGTTTGTTCAAGCACTGCAACACAATGCACCTTGTCCGCCTCCTACATTCCTAACATGTGCAATTAAGGAATGGTTTCACAATTGGATCGCTGCTTATTTATGGGATTATGGAAGTTGTCCCTCTTTTCTTTCATCCAGCTGCATTCTCATGTAGAGCTGAAAAGCTTTGATCCTTGTTTTTCTTAAGTCAGTTCTTAAAACACCTGAGAGAGACGGTGGAATGGTATCAGCATATCCATATTTTACAAATACAGTGGTTTGTCCTTTTGATGTTCACATACTTCTGGTTTGCCCTCTTCAATAGACACCTTGTAGTTAATCCATCTGATTGTGACACTACTGTGGGTCAATCAAATACCACCATGTGGGCTTTCACAGCGTCCCTTTGTTCATATGCATGTTTGAAGGTGAGTCAGTTTTGTGAGTGAAAGCATTTCATCTTCTCTTTTTAGGACCTTTGAGAGCACAGAGTGTTTGGAGAACCGTGATCACATTTTCCACATTTAGATGAGCAGATGCCAGTTTTAACTATTAATGCTCTTTAGCCCCTCAAATGCCCACATTAGCCTCCTCCAGCTACTAAAATCAGGGTCTATGAGGCTTTGGAAACTGGAAATGAGAGGCCCTTCGGGGGCTTTGGGCCTCTAGGATGACATAACTCTCACATTTGTGCTTTGCAGAGGTCACTAAAGAGTAAGGATGGCCATGAAAGGGGAATCTGCTTTCTGTGTCCATTATTTGGATTTAGTACTTTTCTTCCCACACGTGGAGTGCATCAGGAGTTCTGTATATGAATCTGACAGGACTGTGCTATTATTAGCCTTTTTTGTGTATAGTATGTTCACCAAACCTGGCGGATAACCACAGACCACCCAGGAGTGCCTCCACAATGTAAAAGGACACTGTCTATGTTCCAAGCAAGACTAGAACCATCTAGCCAGGAGTATCAGAGAGTGATTAGACTTGCAGAGTAGTGTGTGTATTTTGGATTTTAGCATGTGTTGTTTTAAGTAAGTGGTGTCGTTAGAGTTATTTTTCATTACTTAGCTTGGCATGTTTGACTCGCTGACAGAATTCAGCAAAGTGTCAATAAGAGTATGGCAGCATGTCAACTATACAATAGTATATAGTGACTTGTTTTTTTTGTAAATATATATTTATTGAATGATAAGACATACAGGCTGAACGATGTTTAAGCCATATCAGCTATCATATTCCCTGTTGTTTTACAGATGTGAATGAATGTGCTGTTTCCAACCCATGTCAACACCAGTGCTACAACATTATGGGTTCTTTTATGTGCCAGTGTGATACAGGCTATGAGCTGGCTCCAGATTCGGTCTCCTGCGTTGGTAAACCCTTATCCCACACAGTTGCTTTAATATGTATTCTCTTCGCCAAAAGAGAATGATAATTTTCCACAGGATATTGTTGTGTTTTGGCTTGCTATTGTGTCTTGTGACACAGACCTGTAAAAACATTTTCTGTGTTAAACAGAAAGACTTAAATTCACTTGAGATAAATGTTTTAAGCTTCACTGAACTGAATAGTATGGTAAGAGGTGACTTTCTCAATCAGACGTAATCAAAATATTTGTCACAGAAAAAATTAAAACTTGTCATTATACTCTGTCACTACTGTAAATGTAGTAAATGATTGGTTATATGCCCTGTAGATATCGACGAATGCGCCTTCTCCAGTTACATGTGCCAGTTCCAGTGTGTAAACCAGCCAGGAGGGTACAGCTGTGTTTGTCCCGAGGGATATCAGCTCCAGGGGATCCGAATTTGCCAAGGTATCAGGCAGAGCCTCAGAACTACGAAGAGCTTTGACAAACTCAAATTTCCCACTTGACTTTGACCTCTTTGTGTTCCTCAGACATAAATGAGTGTGAGACAGGACACAATTGTAGAGATGATGAAATGTGTTGGAATTACCACGGTGGATTCCGCTGCTACCCAAGGAATCCTTGTCACGAGCCATATGTTAAAACGGGCGAAGGGTGAGTCGAAGGAGAGATTTTAGAGAGAGATTTTGTGGTTTGCGTCTCATGGCTAATATCAGCTTGGTTAAATTAAATTAAGTTAAAGTAAATACAGTTGCATTCCCTATTTTAAACCTTTAATTTTATTATGCATGACCAAACTGCAGCAGTCATGAAATCAGCACACATGTACTGTGATTGTAATGTTTGTTGCCTTCATGATGTTTCTGCCTAACTTTTGAAGTGCACCCCTAATGTCCTATTAATCTCTGTTTTTTGTGTGGACTGTATGTGTGTTATGTAGCATTGTCAGTTCCAGGTCTAACTTTGTTGTCTCAACTAACCACAAATCATAGGCACTGGCTTTCTGCTCTATGTTTAATGTACATGTTTTAATCAACATGGGTAGAAGAAAGAGAACCTGTCAGGCCCTAAGTCATTTAAATTTAGTATGTGCTTGTAATCCTTTATTCTTTTAAAGTTGTCCATCTCAAACATGTTCATGAGGTATAGCATGCTCTCTGCTTGCAGTCGCTGCAGCTGTCAGTCACCAAGTGTGTGTCGTGGCCTGCCACCATCTATTGTGTACAAATACATGAGTATCTCATCCGATCGCTCGGTACCAGCTGATATCTTCCAGATCCAGGCCACGAGCGTCTACCCCAACATGATCAACACGTTCAGGATCAAATCTGGCAACGAGGGAGGAGAATTCTTCCTGAGGGTGCGGCAGTATTTGACTTCACTGAAAATATCCAAGTTCATTTTTCTTTCATCACTTTGTTGTGTCAGAAACTGGTATATGCTTCTGTATAAAGCTGTAATGTAATGTAATGTAAAGTAATAGCGTCGATTTAAAGCTACTAAAAAATACCAAACTGTACTAAAATGTCCGACTTTGACCATTTTGTTCTCTCATATAGCGTTCCAGCAATGTGAGTGCCATGTTAGTGATGACCAAACCCCTGACTGGACCTCGGGAACATGTTGTGGACTTGGAGATGATCACTCAGAACAGTGTCCTAAACTATCGCTCTAGTTCACTGCTGAGACTCACCATTGTTGTGGGTCCTTACTCTTTTTAGTTCTCTAACCTAAAATACTTAACTCAGCGCTAGAGTTCCATCTTTGTACAGTCAAACAGCTTTTTCTTTAACATTGAGGAATTAAAAAAAAAAATTCAGCAGAGCAACTATTACCTGATCCTGGTCTGTGACTCTATGAGTGCTAGCCGGCTGGTTTTTACTCAAAACAAGTTAGCTGATTTGATGTTGATTCGGTTTGTCTGGTTAACAGACTAAAACACTGGACTTAGCTGACTAATGGATCTGGTGTTCGTGTCAACGATGAGTGCCAGGATCAGCAGAAATGAAAACTAGCACTTACACAGCTGTACTTGAGGAACAGAGCTTTAGGAAATGTCCATCATTTAAATGCAGTCTAATTAGCGTATGGAAAAGCAGCAAGAGTTAATAAGAATGAAGTCACCATAACACAACATTATACTAAAAAGTACAGATTTGTTTTTGGATTTTTTTTCCTTTTTCACTGCTTGCTGTGAATGATACGAGCTCGTGTTGCATTGTTTGATCATTAATATGTGAAGCCATACCAGGTTTAAAGCTGACTATGCCAAGGCACATCATCAAATATTTGGGATGGAATAAGACATGATTCTCAAAATTTGTCTTTCCTTAGCAGAGGTAAATGTTTTTTTTTTATAGATGGAACATGTTCCGTTGCAGAATTGTGGATACAGCAAAAAGGCTTGGCTTGGACTTAGGCAGAACGGCTTGTGTCGTAATCTAATGGCATCCTTAGCTAATGGAAATATTTGAGCATGTCCACCTCCATCTGAATACTGTTAAATTACCTCCCATCCAATGGGAATAAAGCAATAATATTTTGGACAGAGGCATGATGATTTCAGGAAATCACTGGGAGAGAGAGTTTGGATCATATAATCATGGGAATTGTTGCCTAACATGCTTGTGTGGATGCCAGAGAGTTGTTTGATCTTTTGCAGTGTTTCTGGTTGGAGCTTAGTGACAAACGATGCTAGTTAGGCTGTTGCGTCACCCTTTGCTTCTAGAGGAGAGGTTATGTCATATAATCTGAGATGCCAAAATAGTTAGCACACTACAAGTTTGTAAGAAATGGATGCGGCCACAGATGTATAATCTTTACAAGAGCTGGCTGCATGGATATCTGTTTGAATAATATTTAGTTAGTTATAATACCTAATATATACACTATTAACAAACAAAATATTGCATCTGAATAATATCTTTGGAAAGCAAACTCAGGTTTGATTCATTTTCTCTGTGGTAAAAAAAAAAACACTAAATGAGACAAGTTTCTTATATCAGATTTATTTTCAATTGGTTGTTTGACTCTGTCCACAAAATTTAGTGGGGAGAAAATGTCTTGTACAAGAGGTGTTTCAATGTTTTCTTACGAGTATCACTCAGCTATGTACCTTTGATGCAGAAATACACTTTAATCTCAGCCTGTATACTATGGTGTATTTTTTCACAGTCACAAAGTCATGTAAACATTTTTTTAAGAAATAAATTGTTGTCTATGTTTGTCCTTGTCAAGTGTCATGTTACTATTTAACAATTTAAGAAAGCTGATAAAGGAGGGTGGGGGGTATTTTATAACATCTAATGTGAGTTATATCGTGAAAGAGAGCCTCATGCTACCTTCACACATAAAAACGTAGGTGATTGTTTCAAAGGGAACAACTTGCTAATACTCTCTGTGTTGGCAACGTAAACTAGCACTGAAACTGAAGCTATTGGAAACAGTATCCTGGAAATAGCTTACCTTGGAAATACCTCAAAAATGTTATTGAGGCACATGTTTAAAAGTATATTCACACTTCAGAATTTTCTGCCTCTTAAGGTATTTGTGATACTGCACAATATAAACAGGAATTACCATGGCGACGCTTGTCTGAAATTCGGTCTGTTGAGTGGACCACCAAAGTTCATCTGCAGATTTGGTTTGTGCTTTGTGCATGCAGTTTGCACAGTTGACATGACAACATAAACAAGCTTGAATTTACATTCTGATAGCCAGGTTGTTAAAGATGAGGCTGCTATGGAACTCTCCGGCATATGTGGAACACATGAGTCTTTATCTGGCTGCTTCTTTGCCTGAGATGTCTTTATACTGGCAGTCTTTCTCCTTTCTCATCAGCTGATATCCGATTTTGGGTGCTACAAATGATATAGCCTTATTAAATACATGTTCAATGCAATCTTTATGTGAGTATTTACTCACAGACAAGGGTAATTGTTTTAGCTGTTGACAGGTTTTACAACCGTTGTGTGAATAGTTCACCTGAGATATTGATAATGGTTTTAGCTGTTCACAGTTTTTGCATTTCCAACTTGTAAAAAGAGAACACTTCACCCAGTCAAGGTACATAAACACCCTGTTGCATGCATTGGGTTGATCACAACACCAAAAAAGAGCATCAAAAGCTCAGGTTATAGAACAATGGTGGAATTTCTGTGTATACAGTGTGAAACCACAGTAAGAGTGAGTCAAAACAAGGTTTTACTGAAATAATTGAAGAACTAGGAGTGCCTTATAGCTGAGGTGTAGTCAGCCATGCTGTTGCACCTAAATACATATGTAGCCTACAGTTATTCTGCCATCCTTACAATGGATTGGTCCCACCAGTAACACACTATAACAATACTTAAAAAAAAGAGTGATGAGTGGGGAATGAATTCAGAACAGAGGGACTCCCACAGTACTAGTAGGTCATATTGCTTTAACTTATGTTTTATGGATAACACACTTCTGTCTTCTAGTTAAGTATGCGGTGTTACATAATGAGACTAGAGTAAATGGGATAAGATGGGTGATCTAACAAAATGGCAACCTCACTCTGAATGACCTCATGATAATTCTTCTGAGAACAGAACCAGTAGTTTATGTGAAACATGGAAACCTTTGAAGTGGTTCCAAACTTTGGACCAAGGGTTTGATTCGGACAGCTTTTTACATCTGCGCAAGATGAATCAATAAAATATTCTGAGTTCAATCTTTTCAGAGGAGGAGACCAAGGACCGTCTATGTGCACTGTATATTTTTTTTGTGTGTGAAACTTTCAGTCAGGGAATAAACAAAAAATGTTGAAAATATGTTAAACTGTAGATGACAAGCAATGGAAATGTCAAAGAACACACATAATGTAAAGGACGGCTCTGCACACGGATGACAACACTGGTCTGTTTAAAAAAAATGATAAGCTGATTAATTTGGACTAAGGTTGGACCTTGAAGAGACAAACGCAGTTGTAATAAAGATTCGTGACCGCCCACACTATTCAACCTACAATCAGAAAAAAAAGCCCTGAATGTTTCTTTATTTTCAGAACCATCTGCTTTGAAGGGACCTGGCTCTCTAGGAGCTACACTTGATCTGTAGATTCGAATTTCATAATGTGAAAGTTCCTCTGAGATCAGGTTTACACTAACAGCAGAAAGATTTGGGGTCAAGGTTATGGTTGTGGAAAAGAATAAGTTAAGGTTAGGGATGGGAGAGGTTTTCGTCAGTCTGCTCACTGAACCTATTTTAGTCAGCAAAACACCCACATGCACCTGAGCCAATGACAAGTTGACAGAATTTAGCCTCAGGGATGCCTCTCACTCTAAGAGATCTCTGCTCCATTTGAATTTGAATCTTTATATCATTTCTGACAAAGAATGATATAAAGATATAGCTTCATGCAGAATCTTCATATTGTGAATATGGAATTGCACGCAGCACCTCACAGTTCACACGTGGTTTAGTGTAGTTCTCTATTAATCTTGTTTGTATATTGAGACAATATTGCCACCTAGCGGCTGTATACCAAATTGAAACTAACACACAGTGGTTACGCGTAGTTTATAACATGGGTATTGGCGAGTAAACGACACATGAGACAGACTCTGACAGTTGGCTTTGGTATTCTGAGTAATACAAAGCAGATCACTGTTATTGCAAACTGAAGACGCCAGTTTAGGTTTCAGCCTCGGGACAGCTTTCAGAAATTTAAATACAGCAGAATGTCCGCCCAGCAGTCATTTATCTTTGTACCCGACGCCTCAGCGCACCGAGTTAGGCTAAAATACTACATTCCTACAAAAAACTATCTCTCTCGACCAATTGCATCGTCGTAGAAACTTGAGCGACCAATTGTAGAACAGCGCAATGACTCACCATATAAGGACAGTCACTACCATAAAAGGGAACATTGTATCTCTTTATATGGAGGAAAGTAGTTCCGTCCACTAAACTGCTCAATACGCATTCGGAAATCATGTTGAGAGGAACGTAGTTTTTGTCGACCATATTGATGTTTGAAATAATTAAGGGTGTTAGTTTGTATGTTTCATTGAATTTCTGCGTCAGAGAATAAAACTGTCGAAAATAAGAAGTTATCGTTGTGGACTAGGCGCAGTGGCGGATGATTAAATGAGTCGTCATTCGTCATTTCCATATGTGGCTTTCGGGGCGAGTTTTGAAGAGGGGTGGCTTGATTGATGGGCTGTAGGCGGAAACATCAGTTCGTAAACTTTGTTCGGTTGTTGTAAAAACTTATCTTGGACTAAGATTTTTTTTTTAAAGTTTGCCTTCGTTTCTCCTTTTGTGTATTGGGCGTACGTGTCCCTGTATTGGTAATAACAACTCAAGCAAGCACGCGGCCAAGCGATTTTTTATCGTAGTTGTCATTTAATGCAATGTTACTAAGTCAAGCTAGGTCTTGAACACGCTGTGAACAAATCACGAACTTCTAAGAGTCTGTCATTTTTACTCAGGAATTGTTGGCATCGGGATTTGTTCCGGTTCGATCAGCTCAGAGTTCACCGTAACAAGGGCGAGCAGCAGCTTGACAGTAGTTCAGCGGTTGCGGTTGGGCGGCCTGGGGACGGTTCTGGGATGTTGGGGGCAAATGGGACAGGATCTAGAGGGGTAGTGCGCCCAGGTAATGGAGCAGAATTGACAACTCTACAGGTTGCCAGTCCGTCTGGTGCTATAGGGGGAATGAACTCGAATGTAGGATTGCCAGACGGCGGAAGATTTGACGGCACAACAAGTGAAACCCAGGTGGTCCTCAGCGGTTCGGAGGCGGATTCCGAATCAGGGGATGATGATGACACGATAAGTTCGGTTGGGGAACGGAGAGGGGTGAAAAGAGAGAGAGCTGAAATGGAAGTCGGTGGATCAGTAGGGTCGATGGTCGGCTTGTCTGGTGGATTCGGTGGAATCCCGACTGGGGTGGCTGGGGCAAAGCCTGGCAAGAAAACACGAGGGCGGGTAAAAATAAAAATGGAATTTATTGACAACAAGTTAAGGCGATACACAACTTTCAGCAAGAGAAAAACTGGCATTATGAAGAAGGTGAGTGTTGAACTAGGAATCAGTAGCATCCGCAGCACTGAGTACACATCAGCTATCTAACGTTAGCTAGCCGTAGCTTAGCGCTCCTCAGTTTGACATGCAAATTAGCTAGGTACATACTTCAGATGGCTTCCCCATTAATACATCGGTCCTAGCGATTAACTTAACCAGACTTAATATACTTAAAGTGTCTAGATGAGTTCTAATGCAAGACCATGGGCACCTCTATTTTACGTTGTCTACCTACTGTACACTGCAACAATTAATGTGACGGAACTGATCATGCCAGTAACTTTTTCAGCTGTTCTTTGAATACCGAGGGTTTCTGAGCTATAAATGATTATATGCATTACACAATGATCATATGCCACGAAGACATCGTTCTCATCGTTCATTTATGTTGCTGCCAGTGTATAACTCCAAACATTTGCATTTGAAGTCATTTATGCCTGTGATTATAGACAAGTCCTTTACCAGGTTATTCTTGTCACCTGCATTCTGCACCTGAAATTGGAGAGCTTTAGCTAATCCTATAGTTTAATTCATCTGTGTTTTTGTTTTCATGCCAGTGTGGCTTTGATGAAACGTTGTCAAAGCATGCATTTCTTTCATTTTTATCTTCCCTTGAATATGGACACACATTAGTCTCACTTCGTCTGGTTAGTTTACCACAACTGACCAAATTCAAATTTGCAAAGGAATAGTGTAGGAAGCACCCCCAACGACTATCTTTTAGACACTTTCAGAGGAAGAATCATAATTCAGAATGTGGACAGTAGCAAAGATGTTATCTAATTTCCTTTGTCTTCAGTCACTCTTTGAATATGAATTCTCAGTCAGTGCCAAGTTACCAAGTAGGCTGCTGTACAAAACTGGTCCAAAGGGCACCAGATTCTTTTGGCATTTTTGTTGTTACTATAAATAAGATGTGCAGTTATTCCCAGTGCATCTTAAACTCCATAAGCTGAAATTAAAGTGCCTCCTAAAAAACCTCAGGGAAGATTGATGTGATTGGTTACCCTTCCATTAGCAGAACTTTTAGCAAGCCTGCAGCATATCATATAATACTTGTGGAATTTTGTTACAGAGGTTCAAATGTAGCATGTCACTTAACATATTCAGTTTACCTTGATGGTGTCTGAACTCCATCTGCCTCAGGGTTACTGTGGGTGAGGAGGAACCAAATGACAAAAGCAGATGAGTAAGTACGGCATACTTTGCCCTGTTACTGAGGTGAAATGCATCCTTAAACCTCAGAGAAATCTTCTATGACACCATCATAGCCTAGCCAGTTGCTGCATCGTCATGAACCTTGAGTCAGATTGGCCTGTGTACAGTAGAAATGTCTGTAATGCATACAGCAGACAAAAACCTCATTTTGGGTGGAAGTGACACACGGCCAAAGAGCTCAGTGTATTTTCACTGCCACTCAAAGCCGCTAAGCAGAGGTTAGTCAATTCTGTTTATTTAACCACTGTTTGTCTTTGTCAAGTATGTATATAACCTAGATTTTGCCTTGTTCAGTCGGGTCATTTTACCATTTGAACATGGACAGGGACTCATTTTCATCGGTGTATAGGGGTCAGAGAGAAACACTGAAGTGAAGGGGTCTTTAAAAACCTCATCTGAGATAGATATCTATCGGTTGTGAAATTAGTTAAACAGAGTAAAGAAAAAAACCACTCATAGATAAGACAGTTTTCCGCTGTTGATATGAACTAGAGACAAAAGGGGTGGTCAGAAAATCCAATATGGTTCTGATGGAGTGTCTTCTTGCTTTTATGCCTGTCACTTCACCTGTGCTTTGTACTAGGGCACATAGAAAAGCATACCTTCTCCTTCAAGCAACTTGTTTGCATAATGGGGTAAGAAGCACTGGCCTTTTAGGAAATTGATGGGATGAAGCAAATGAATGGGGGAAATTCTCATAACACAACAAACAGGCTTATAATACCACAGAATTTTCACAGCTGAGTGAGACGTGCCCACGGGGAGCCCCCGAAAACTCAGTGTGGCTATTTTTTGAGGGAGGTAACAGTTAACCTTTTGACGCGACGTCCCGGTTATCGCAGAAAAGTTTAGCGGTTTTCACCCGTCTGAAAGATTAGGTAGTTGAACCGTTTTGGGATTGATGAGCGCTTTGTAAATGTTCAACCCTTCCTTCATATGATCAGGATACGCTGACCGGCTCCGCAGTCATTCACTGTCCTACTTAACAATACAGCACAGCGCCGTATTAGAAATGATTGTGAATGCCAAAAGCCTGTGCCAAAAGCTGTTGAGGTAAATGTGCAGAACACTTGTAGTAGGAGAGCGTTTGCCAAATCTCCGCAAACGGTACACCAACGCACATCCCCTGTGGACTAATATGCGCTTGCTGTGTCTAGGCAACCAAGGTAACCATAGAATTCCTCCATCTCTGTGACAAGGTGGCTACACTCATAAGGCTTTTGTGATCCTGTGTGTTTCAGTAGTATGAGTCTGTGTCAATGCAGAAAAACATTTGGAAAATCATTGCGGAGGTTATATGTTCTTTAAATTGCATTTTCTTCTACATTCTATGTATCCTTGGAATCGTTATTATTACCTGTGTAGTTTTTGGTTTTGTCTCCTATGAAAAGTAGTGCTTGTTATGTGCTCCAGTAAATTGTGGTCTGTGGTTGAGTCCACTGCCTAAATAATCAAGTTTGAGTGCAGTTATAGAAGAGGTGAATCTCACTGTAGAGCGTCATCTGCAATGTGTCATACCACAACATAAC
Organism: Chanos chanos; assembly: GCF_902362185.1. NCBI lineage: Eukaryota > Metazoa > Chordata > Actinopteri > Gonorynchiformes > Chanidae > Chanos > Chanos chanos. The sequence continues at coordinate 14,006,780 of NC_044498.1, forward strand.
TGGCAGACTGCCATGTTGCCTTTGCAGACATTGTTTTAGTTGGCTGTGTGTTACCCTTGGAAACCACACTCCATGCTCACCAAGATCCCACTGGTAGCGGTGTTTTTAGCAAATCACTATCCAAAATAGCCCGTCCTCTACGTGATTGGTACATCGGCTACTCATTTCAGCAGATGTTTCGGTTTGGTGTCTCTGTAGCAAGATGCTCATGCTGTGACTCCATTTGCAAGATGAGAGTTTTTTTTTTTTTTTTTCTTGCAGTATTTTGAGAATTGAAATATTTTCTTAAAAAAAACCTTTCTCTGTGTCTCTGTCTGTCTGTCTGTCTCTCTCTCTCTCTCTCTTTCTCTCTCTCTCTCTCTCTCTCTCTCTCTCTCTCTCTCTCTCTTGCTCTCTCTCTCTCCCCCCCTTGCCTTTTGTGGAATAAATACCACATTCTGTCTTTTCCAAAAACAACATGCAATCAAGAGTGCAAATACACTGGTTGCATCACAGCATATTAGAATTCTTTTGGTGTGTGTGTGTGTGTGTGTGTGTGTGTATCTGTGTGTTTCAAATTACTGTTGACTGGATTGCATAGAGTGTCGGTATTAATTGGCAGGGCAAATTACCTACATGAGTGCGCTAAGAAACTTGTAGATTGTGTAGGACAATACACGAAGCATGTACCCGAAATTTGCCCTTGAATTTCACGAACAAACTTTGGTTTCCCAGTCCTCTCCCTAGACCCTTTTCTCTGTGTGAGACCCTTGTTCTGCTTGCTTTCCCTCTTTTACATAGCTCAGTCTCTCTCTTGTGTCTCCACCCCACTGATTCTCTGTTCTCTACTCTCTCACATTGTTTTCTCTCTTTTCTGTCTGTCTAGGCCTATGAACTCTCCACACTGACTGGCACTCAGGTTCTTCTCTTGGTGGCCAGCGAAACGGGTCACGTCTACACGTTCGCCACGCGGAAACTGCAGCCCATGATTACCAGTGAAACGGGCAAGGCTCTGATCCAGACGTGTCTGAACTCGCCGGATTCCCCGCCCCGCTCCGACCCGTCCACCGACCAGCGCATGAGCGCCACGGGTTTCGAGGAGACGGATCTGACTTATCAGGTGTCGGAGGCTGAAGGCTGCACAGATCCCAAGGTGAGGTCATCGCTAACCGAATACCAGAACGCTGCCTTCGTGTGATGGTTGAAGCCAGGGTCAGGAAATGCTTTTATGTGTTTGGACTGTACTCTGATAAAGCAGTGAATTGTGCGAACCTCTTGTGACGCTAACTTGAACCGTGTTCAGCAGTTAGTTTTTCACCCACATACTTACTCATAAAGAAAGCCCTGCTAATTCAGTTTTGTTGATGGTATTCTGTGGGGATTATAGTTCTTTCGTGGACGCTATGGAATGCATGCAGTGGTGTTTTGAAAAGGTGCTCTCATGCAGTTATTGGGGTTTTTGTTAGACTTTGTATCTTATTCAAGGAAAACAGAGTAGATGGCAGTTATGCCGAATCAACAATCAAAGATGATTGTTATGGTAACCCCTGATACTGATACAGCTTGTATAGACGGTCACATTTCCCACTTCCATGCTAATAACGTGAAACCCAACATGGCTTTACATGTCTGCACATAGTACTCCCCATGTCCAGCTCTCATTGATAAAAATTAGATTCTGACTTTATGCCCATATATAGTATGGTTTTCCCCTGTACGCTTTCTTGGCTCTGGCCTGATCACATTCCATATAAGCTGCAGCTGTTTTCATCTTTGGACTGTGCCTTCATCCCCCTCTTTTTCTCTGAATTGATGTTTAGAGAAGTGAGAGAACAAAAGTCAGAGAGACACTAAAATGCATCTTTGAGTGTTCAGTCCTGTTTCATGTCACTTCAGGTGAAAATGCAGTCGTAAGACCCACACTGGATGGTTTGAGTCGTGTGTACTGTCGGCTAACCCGTCCAGTGGGTTGTGTTCAGACCACCTTGAAGACAAAATGGCAGTGTTCTCTCAGCCTCCATCTTAGTTTCCACCAAGTCCACATGGTCCTGGTCTCTATCAGATGTATACTGCTTTCTCCACAGATCCCCAGATAAGTGTTTTATTACAGAGAGATGGGTCCTAAACCAAGGTGGGTCCTGTCTGAGAAGCAGTGTCTGAAGCTCCCTCACAGAGACGAGAACCAGGTGCCCACCCAAAAACCCTTCTTCATTCTGATCGCGCTTTGACTCACTCCATGAGGCCATCTTAAGAGCACCCCCCGCAAACTACTACAGGGAAGAACTTAGAAATTAGTGCCGAGATGTTGTTCTGAAATGTAAAATGTAAACAAACAAGTACAGGCGCGGGCCCAAACAGGCCTGGATCCTCGCTCTTTGTTTTTTGGACAAAGTCACTCCTTGGTCTTGCATCCTGGGAGTCTAGGACAGGAAGTGAGTAGTGGGGCCCGTGGGTCTGTGTTTACTTTCCTTAACCCTTTGCTCTAATGGAGATTACTCCACCAGCACAGTGTTTATGGGAAAGAGGGCGGCTGTGTGACTTAGTGGTTAGGATAACAACCTGGTGCACAGAAACCCAGATGAACACTCCTGAGTCTAGCTATGGTGCCAAAAAGAAAAAAAAAACAAAACGATGTTCTTATATCAGAGTCCTCACTTAACAGCTGTTTTGTCTCTTGAAGTCTTTTAGAGACACCTCTCTCTTTACTTTTGGTTATTCTTTCACTTTCATTAAAGTGTTGCTTTCTGAGAAATACAGAAAAGGATCGAAAGCGATCGAAAAAAAAACCCAAAAAAAAACAAGAAGAGAAAATAGAAGCAAATTCTATGTTATGGTTTGGGTGAACGTTCTCCTCTAATGGCTTGTTTCAGCTCAGTCTGGGTTTAGTCCAGTGCTTCTCGAGCCCATGCCACTTCAGAAACATTAAATGTCTCTCGCTTAAGTTCTTCCTCAAGCTGAAGATGACAAAACTATGTTTGTCTCCATGTGTCATGTCCTGAAAAAAAAACTGGAAACAGCCTGGATATGACAGCTGCAGTCAAAGCACTGTTTCTGAAAAATGTCAGCTGGAAGTGTAAATCAAAAATGAAACAGGTTCCCGTAGATTTACATGCACGTGAAAAAACTGATACATTTAAAAAAGGATATACACATATTACTGATTATGTAAGAGCTGGCCAGGAAGCATAACAAAAGAGAAATGTGCACCCAAAGTGCCTGGTCCACTTTTTCCTTTTTTGCTTACAGGGTCAGTAAATAAAACATCCATTTGGAAGCTCGTCACTGTTTGGTTGAACCTAACAGAATGCCATGATACGTCTAAATACTTTCTTCATTTACGCAAACGTGGTGATGTCGTCACTTCGCTGAAGCAGTGGGAAGCACAAGGCATTTAAGTACACCTCTTTTTTTTTGACATGTCACCGTAACAAGGGTGTGACTGTCTTCTACTTCGCAAGTACTCCGGTAAAGTCGTGCCCAGGTAAGCTCTCAGGCATTTCTGTTGGGATAATTACACTGCTTTCAGCTGTATTCATTAAACCATGCACATCTCCCAGACCTTTTACAGCAGTGAGAGCGAGAAAAAGCTCTTAGCTCGTTCTTTAAAATACGGTATTCACTTCACCACCAAATAGCTTTATGGTGGTGGCCAAAGGTGCATATGAATTCAGCTCGTCACGAGTTTTATATTTCTGACAGAGGCATTTAAATTGTTTCAAAACGTTATTTTAAGATTCATATTTCATTACTATGAGGAGTTCTTGAATACGTCTTTTATCTTTTTAACTGTAGTAACCGTTCTTGTAGTCCTCTGTGGTCGTGGACAGGAAATGCTCTGTCTTATTTTTTATATCCAAATGGCCTGTTCACTGTTTGCTGTGTTCACGTGTAGCTCAAAGAAATGTGCTGCGTGTTACTGCTGTAAGCCTGAATGGCCTCCCTCCCCCTTTCTGACACCCTTTCTCAATGAGAGAGGGTTAATCCTCTCAAGAGAGACACTCACATTACCTCCCTCAGCTGTTCATGCGAGCCCCCCCCCCCCCCCCTCCCAACCACCCAACTTTCTTTCCTCTCACACTTAGCCCCTCACAAGCAACCCCTGTTCTTTAGCTCTGTGTTTTCCCTCTGCCTGTAAATACTGTTGAACACAGCGTTTGACCACCTCTTTTGACTGGGGTCGTACTAATAGAGCGCACCTAGTCATTCAAATATTACAACTGAAATTCTCTTTTTTAAGTATTCAGACACAAACGTATATGGTTTTTTTTGTTATTTTTTTTTTTTGTTTTGTTTTTTTTATCAGCACAGCGCAACAGCCATTTTGTGTGTTGGGGGTGGGACTTGACTTTGGAACCAAATCCTGGAATAAGTGAAGTGCCTAATAATAAATCATGGAGCCAGACTGTTTGTGTTTACTTCCTGGGTCTGTGCTGACCACATTGCTACACATGACACAGCATGTCATCCGAGCTCTGTGCGTTTGTGCGTGTATGTGTGCGTGTGTGTTTGTGTTATATAAGTAAGTGCACACTCCAGTATGAACACACAACCTTGACACCAGGATACCTTCCTCTGTGACCCAGAGCTCAGTGCTGCCTCTCTCTGTCAGAGCCTATCAGGGCAGAGCAGTGCTTGTTGATTTTGGTCTGTCTCTCTCCCTCTCAGTCAGATAGTCTGCTTGTGAGCTTTTTTGGCAGCTCTGAGAGAAACTGTTAATCAGAACCTAGACGGACATGTTTGGACCTCAGAGCCAGTCACAAATTATTCTGGTGGGCTGCAGTTGTGCCTGGCAGTGGCTTGTTTATCAGCCATTTTGTGTTGTTTCTGCTCCTAGACCTTTGCTTGTGAAACTCTGGGGATGTTTTCGCTTTGAGTTGGGCTGCAGAGAGAGACTGTGTCTTTTGTGCGACTCCAGCATTGTAGATTGTTCCATAGCTGCAGCAGCGCTGAAAATAGAAATGCCCTCTCACCTTGGGGTGCACCTGTTTTCCCGAAAAGCCAGCTGACATTCCTGGGATCCTCACAGTGCACAATTGACTTTTACTGTCTACAGCCTCGCCACCACTGTCTCCTAAACAGTCTCCCTCTGAATCTAGGACACAAGTGGACATTTAGATACTCGGTTTTGTCTATGAAAATATTCAGTTGATGGTAATGAAAGAAAATGATTAGTTGGTTTATTATGATTAATACAGGATTGTAGATGATTCATTCTATATACAAATGACAATTCTGTGTATTAATAATACGATGATTTGAAGTCGGAAACAGTTTGCAGTGTCTAGACCATAAGGAATTCTTGGCTCCTAAGTTTGATTGAAATGTTGTACCTTAAATGAACTTTTGGGGACATGTTAAGTGGTGTGCGGATATCAGCTGATCTGTATAAAGTAAACAGTATTCATGAGTGAACACATTTCTCTCCCTGGTTTCAGGATTTGATGAAGCCCACATACACGGTGGCCAGTGTGCCCGGAGGCAGTACCAGCACAACCACCAGCACTGCTGCCGCCAGCGCTGCCACCTCCTCCTCTTCATCCCCCTCATCATCCTCGGCCGCCATGCAGACGCAGAACAGCAGCCCTGCCCTGTCCAGCGGCTGGTCTGTGGCAGGAGGCATGAATGCCCACACCGTGTCCAGTGCCAACGGCACCGTGCTCAAAACCACAGGCACCTCCACGGGTGTCATGCAGATTCCTGCAGGCTTTACCCTGATGCCAGGTGTGTGTGAGTGCATGTGATTGTGTGTTTCCTTATGCAGAACCGTTTAACAACATATGTTTTCCATGTCTGCCATCAGTCAGAGGCACTGTAGAACATAGAACAAGTACATTAAAGGTGAATACATGAATAGGGAAAATGTCCACATGGAGCATTTTACGCTGTGCTGATCTGGCTCTGATACTAGAAACAACACCACACTCGCAAAAACTACAGTTTTACTTCTTCTTTTTCGCTAGCAGGATTAGACATGAGGTAGAATAACATACTGTTTATCAGATTAAATGTAAATATGACTGATATCTGAAGTGTCTTATGGATGGCAGTGATAGTGGGCAGAGTACATTAATGTTTTGTTCAGTGTTGGAGGTAGCTAAGTAATTTTAAGTATAAGCATATTTAAATAAGAAGTAATTTAAAATGTTCCTTTTTAAGTAAAGTAATGACATTACTAACTCCCCTCCCCGCTAGGTCTAAGTAAGGCCTCACTTCTACATGACCATGTAAAACCATCCACATTAATACATTTAATGCACTTTTGAAAAAGTGTGTTTTATTACAGGGAATAGATCATGGAGGGGAACACTCTCAAGGCAATGTAAAAATAAGCTCATCTTCTCCATACGTTCTCTCCAAACACCTACAAATGTGACACGTCGTAGATTTTTCATTAAGTAGAAATTGGACGTAACCTATAAAGTTGTGGTTAACAAGCTTGCGCCACAACATTCTTCTGTGTGTTATCTATTAGTAATTTTGGGAGGAGCTAATGTGTACTACTGTAATGTTTAACTGTTTCCTAACAGCCTCAGGGACAGTTCTGTCTGCCTTTGTTACAATGCAATGAAAAGTCCTCACATTAGCTTGTCTTATCAGAGACGTCAGCCAAAACTGATAATGTCATCAGCTATATCCGCTACTCTTAAACGCTGGCACAGGCCCAGTAATTAGTCCTGCATTAGTCCTCATAGGTAGTGACCTAAAACCTTTCTGAATATGCTGCCTGCTTCTGCCACTTGCTTTTTGGGGATTTTTTGGGGGGATGTCTTTTGGGGCTGCTACTCTGTCTGTGTACATGTGCGTATGTATGTGTGTCTGTGTACGTCTGTGTGTGTATGTGTTTGCGTTTGCATTGCTGGATGTGTATTCTTTGTGTTTGAGCTGTGCTGTGCTTTTTGCTGTGTGTGTATGTGTTTGCGTTTGCATTGCTGGATGTGTATTCTTTGTGTTTGAGCTGTGCTGTGCTTTTGCTGTGTGTGTGTGTGTTTGCGTTTGCATTGCTGGATGTGTATTCTTTGTGTTTGAGCTGTGCTGTGCTTTTGCTGAGCTTTGCTGCTGCTGTATCTCACAGGCGCACTTCCTCCCGGTACACAGACCATTCCACTCAGTCAGTTGCAGACACAACCACTGGCCATCCAGAATCCTCAAGGCCAAAGCAATATCACTAGCGCTAGCGCCTCTGTCGCCGCCGCTCCCGCTACCACATCACACACACAGCAACCCACTCAGGCTACGCTTTTCCGCCTTCCCGCCACTGTCTCGCTTACAGGTCAGTGTCCCACGCGTACACCGGTTCTTTGACTGCACCTGTGTGAAAGTATCAGGGTGATTCTTGTGCAGTATGTGTGCTTATGGTTTGGGGAGGAAAGAGCATAGAGTATTCTCCACACAGGTTAAGTCTCTGTGACAGGGTGTAGAGCACCACTGTTTGAATATTAGCAGCGCCACGCTTGGTTGAGGGTGTAAGGGAGCAGAACTGTCTGTGTCCTGTGTGACGGCAGGCAGGAATGGTCAGGTGACCGTGGAATTGTAGCAATTAATGTGCAATTAAAGCGCTTTGTGCCAAATACATTGTATCATGTCTTATTATAGATCATAGTAGCTGTACAATTCAAATGTAAGCGAAAAATTCAGAAATTAAAAAAAAAAAACTTTATAGATCAGTACATCAAACACCTAAATTTCCCCCTACCTAGGAGGAAAAACTGCCATAATTTCATAATGTTAGTAGGACCTTGATTTGTTTAAAGAGTTTAAAGAGTTTTCCAGAAAGCCAAGTTAGATGGATGGTATTAAGAAGTTGCTCATTCAGAGACTGAAAGTATCTTGGTGTGGGATAGAGGAATGTGATTTGCGGAGGAGTATCTTTCCACCTGCATGTGTGTGCATGTGTTTGTGTGAACTAGTGTGTGTGTGTGTGTGCACACTGTAAGGAGATTGCAATCTAATTGTGTTGGCATTAGCTGAAGAAGCCATTACTACCGTGAAAAGGGAGACATGTTTATCCAAATAAAAGCCTACATTTAGACTTTGATTTTGTTCTCAGTTAAAAGAAACTTGAGCTTCACAAGTTGATTGAGTTGTAGGGGAAGTGAAGAAATAGTACATAAATGATCAGATCTGAGGATCTAAGCCACACAGTTGAAGAATGCAGTGGTTCTTTGACTGTATTAAGGGAACTATGGTGGAAGGATCTGTATTAAATATATTTGTTCTTTCAGAGGTATTATGTTGATCATATTTTCCATATTTTTCTTTTTTGTCTGGATGCTTACAGACTCAGTAATACCTGTATAACCACAAGGAAATGCTAACTACATTGTTTTTTTTCATCCGTATATGATTGTGTATGACCTCTATAAACTCAGGTCTTTGTGCCATATTTCAGCCATGTGTCTGTGTTTTGCAGGTGGAGCTGTATCCCAACAGCTCCAGGCTATCCAGGTCCATGCCAGCCCACAGCAGAGCACTGAAAGTGGTCCTGAGATCTCTCAGCCCTCCAGCAGCTCCACCGGTATCCACGACAACAAGCCACTATTATCTGATCATGGGTGTTGGAGTTCTGAGTTGTTTCCTTTCTGTAGTTCCATACTGATGAATAACACAAAACTGTATAGTTGTAGATATTTAAGAAAACAAGTGGTCATTAGGGACCGGTGTTTTTCTAGCTAATGGAGCTCAGATGTTATTGATGGTTGAGTGATTAAAATCGTTCACATGATGGCAGTTAATGTTTGTGATTAAGCTCAGTTTTTCCACTTGCTGTCATTTTCTCTCTGCCAGAACTGCAGTGCCAACTAGAGGACACTTCCAGTACCTTTCCTCTGTAATAATTCAGTCACAAACAATAGCTAAAGATTCTTTTAACCCCATTGGTCTCATTACTGTTCCATCAGAGTCAAAGAATCAACCTGATGTTTTACAGAGTGATAAGACTTTTCTCATTGAACAGTATTTGCAGCGGTAAGTAACAGATGTATTGCTTCATTTGTCTTTCCACAGCCAGTCATCAGGCGACGATCGTCACTTCGTCTGTGCCGTCCTCCGTCACTGGTCATATGATGTACCCTAGTACCCATGCAGTGATGTATGCTGCATCCACTCCCACGCTACCAGATGGCAGTCTTACCGTGCTGAACACTTTCCCCCAGCCACCCACTGCCATGCAAGTGTCTCATACGCAAGGCCAGGACACAGGTTAGCCAATCACGTCGCACAATCGCACCCAACTGACCAATGGGACATGGGAAAAGCCACTCACAGGATTTCACAATACTAACCAAAGGAAGGAGAAGTGCAAAATAGTGTCTGAAACCGATTCCTTGCAAATATGTGAACATCTGAACCAAAATATTTACATCTTTGAGTGTGCAGCCGTAATTCCTCATGACCAAAGAAACATGTTTTCTGTTGGCAATGTTAAAGGACTGTGGGGCCAGTGTTGGGCACTGTGAATTGTGGGTGATTGAATGGATTACAGTTTAGAGAATATGATCAAATGATAGTGAAATATTTTAGACCTGCTCTTGTTGTTGGTCCTTTACGCTGTATCTGGTGGATGTTGGGAGTTGACTGTGTGAGGTGTCTCACTTGATTATGTACATTTTGAACTTTGTGTCCAGGTGCTGTCCCTCAGATGTTTCTTGCAGGGCCTCCAGGGACTGTACAGATCCCTGTATCTGCTGTGCCGTTGCACTCGGTAATTTCTCAGCACTCATAGCATGCACTCCCATTATTTAGTCACATTTACTTACACCTCTAAATCAGTTCTTCTAATTTAGTCTTTCTACAGATACGATATTTATGTTGTTCCATTACTCATGGTGGAAATGGAGCACTTTTTGACTTATCTCTGCCACTTTGGTCTTTTAAGGAGCAGCAAAGTGAAATAAAATTTGTAACTGTACGGTTCATCTGAGTTGTTTACCTCAAGGCACACAGCCTGTTGTCATGTATTCTCTACCTATTTTTGCATGTGACTGTGCCTAGCATGTGAAGATGTTTTCCAGTTTAGGCTACATATAAATGTTGATGTATTTATTCTCTTAAACATTTAAATGTGCCTCCTTTTTATTTTGGATTATTGCTATTTTCTCCCCAGATGTTGATAAATCAGCAGCCTGGAGGTAGTAACACTACCCTAACAGAACTGCGGGTCGTCAATCTGGACAATGCTAAGGGGGACTAACCACAAAATACATGGGCGATGTGACCACACAGTTAAATGGAAAGACCAGAGATCACCAATGCCACGCTGTTAGGCTGCCACCTCTATTTATTAATGCCTTCTCACTACTTTGTTTTGTTTTTCGTTTTGTTTTGTTTGTTTTTTTGTCTGATGCATGCAGGTGTGAAACATAGGAAGGAGGAGACCCACTGTCTCTACATATATGGCTTCATCTGGTGTACATAGATGTAGTTCTGTTTTTATAGATTCATGAGGACTTGATTATAGGCAGTCACCACCAATGCAGTGGTATCACATTTTGTCCAAAGACACAGTTGTGTCCGCGTCTGTGTGTGTGTGTCTGTGTGCGTCTCCCTGTGTATATATCTCTGTATGTTTGTGTGACTGTTGAATGTGTGTAAGTGCTGGTAAGTGGTTGAATGCTGAAAAATTGTATGAACCAGGTCTCAGCACTTTTTGCTTCACACCAGTTTTGCTTCTTTCATATTTGGTACACATGAACATGAGCAATTTACCATACTGATCACGCAAGACTTTTGGTTAGAGAATCAAAGAATCACTGGATAAGTAACACACATTATGCATTGAGCTTAGGTGGTGGTAGTACACGCATTAGCACATCATAAAGGCAACTCCATTTTCATTCCCTTCTGAGTAGACCTTGAATCCAACCATACATGTTCACTTTTGTTCAAAATGATCAAAATGTGTCCCCCCCCCGCTTTTTTTAACGTTTAAAAATTGTGTTCAGTTTTATATTCTTCTATTTCAGATGTTACATGATGAAATTGTCCCCTTCAAACCAGGTTGACAATGATTCTAATTATTTGTTCAATACAACACAATATGAAGACCTCACACACCCTCCAATGAATGTTTGTTTCAATTCCTTAAAGCTATGGACCAGCCTTAATCCATAATCCATTTATTTTGCTGTGATGCTGTGGAATTTGATGAAGCAGAAGCTTGTGTGAAACTGTACCGAGTGAGGCAATATCTACGCTGAAAAATCCAACGTTCAACTCTCAGTGATTGCTTAAGCCAAGGCCTTTTGTGTGTTGAAAAAAAAAAACCCCACGATGGTACATGTACCTTAAACTGAAAGTCTCTGGATTGTATAATCTGGTACATACTGTCTTTGGGACTGGATATTTTTTTGGATTTGCATACTGGGACCCATCAATCCTGATTGTGTCTCTTCAAGACATTCTGTCTGTCTGTCTCTGAATAAGGAAGAGAAAGCTCTAGAAGGGAATGATTAATATATCCAAATGAGCAGGGGTCTGACATTTTCAAGTATTTCTACTGTTTTAAGGTAAACTTTCCTTTTGATTGGCCAGATGTAATTTTGCTTTACTTATTGGGATGACTTCACCTGATACTGTCAAATGGTAAGTCTACCTCTACAGTCAAAATGTCACCACCATGAAACTGGAATCAGTTGGACAGTGCAAGACAATATTCAAAAAGGCCATTTTTCATGACAGTCTCAGTTTTGGTTATTATTTGTTGGATTATTTGTAGGTTATTTGATGAGTGTCTGTCCATTGATCAAGTACAAGTTCACTGAACGGGAAAACAATGACACCCCCCCCCCCATCCTATGGCCTAGAAAGACACCGTGACTGGCCATTCTAGGGTCTCTAGTCTTATTGCCTTTGCCACTAAATTATATTAAACTCTCATCTATAGCACATGCTTCTTTCATTGACAAGGGACAACATTAATTGAAAAGCTTTAGCTCTTGGTGTTTTGAAATTAATACTTTTAATTAGTTTTTAAGTCTCAACATTTCTTTCAGCTATCGCCCACGGATGCCAACACGCAAGGAATATAGAATCTCTTTGATGAGTATGAAATTCTGCTATTAGAGTCCATGATATGGGCTCTAATAGCAGAAATTGCTATAGTTGTTATAGTTATTCAGTTTTTGTAAGATATATTTTGTAAGGCTCACGCCAGTTCTCTCTCGAGTTAAGTTTCGTTTGTGTAGCATTTGTAGTTGTGGTTTCTGTCGTTTTATAAACTGATCAGGTCAAAATTTTGTTAATCTTTGGATATAACGGCTTGAAAATAATGTCTTGAGGTGTACACTCAAAATAAGCCGTTCTGAAAAAAACAAAAAAGCACACACACAAAAAGCCTTTATTTGCTTGATTCACTATTTGTACATTTTGACTTGAAGGGAAAGTTTTTGTTATACGTTTTCATTGTGTTTTAGTGTAGCGTCCTCACTTCCTTTTGCACTTGTCCTTCTCACAAATTCAGTTTTAATTTTTTTTTTTATACATCAAGGATGCAAAATCATGCGTGTTAACACTGAAAACTGTTCATTGTAAACTTCTCTATCAACTGCCCCAAGCAAGTTTTTAGGTAGTGATTGGTTGAACTGGATTAACCATAATTTGACAATATCCAGGCTTGTGGCAATAAGAAAAGGCTGAAGAAAAGTAATTGTGTCAGAAGTCATTTTTATCCCTTTCAAGACTTAGGTTACTATGATCATTGAGAACCTTAGTGCTTGATAAGGATCTGGCTCAACATTGTGAATTGAGTGATGCAGTACCAGTTGCCAAGAATGAAAAGTTTCCCATTGACATGCTGGCAAAGCTATATAGATTTTAGTTTAATTAAATGAATAGACTTGACGTCAGGTGTCCTCATAAGTAGTGAGATAAAATGTGATTTGTTTTACTACCAATTCAAGCTTCCAGATACTGTCTGAGGAGTTCATAATGTATATGTAACAAATGACTCTGTACAGAGCTTTTTTTGTAATAAAAACAGATTTGTTTGATAAATGCATGATTTGTGTGCTATCAGCTTGATTAAATCGCAGTAGTAAAATGAAGAGATGAAAATAATGGCAAGACATCTTGAACAGCAATTTGAATACTGGCATGCTTAGAAACGTGAGGACACGCCTATCCGGAATCGTCATTCCCTACGACGTCTCTTGAATTTTTCGTCACGGCGGCGACACACGCGGCGGTCCGTCTTCGGTTCTCCATGTTGAACGCCAACTGGCGCATTTAAGATTTTCCGTTAGTTTTCAACTTAGAAACATCACTAGCCATGGCAGCAGCACCGGCAACTGGTAGAAAGCGAATCTTAAAAGAGGAAGACATGACCAAAATCGAGTTTGAGACCAGCGAGGAGGTTGATGTTACCCCTACATTTGATACGATGGGCCTGCGAGAGGACTTACTCCGTGGGATCTATGCTTACGGTAGAGTCCGCGGCTTTGTTTTGAGCGCTCGGCCTGCATCAGTAATAAGCTATTTGCTAGCAACAAGCTAATTACAAGAAAAGCAAAGTCTCAGACCCTTTAATCCAAGTAATCGCAACATGCATGGCACACTGCAGTGTGTTGTTTGTACTCATGTTTGTGTTAAACTCCGAAGTTAGAGTTTAAATTTCCTGATTGGCTAAACTTGCTGTTTAGCTAACCTCGTTAGCCCGCGATAACTGAATTAGCATAGCAAACTCGCGTGTTTTTTTAATACCGAACTAACCGGTTAACATTTTTTCCTCTTCTTCATTGTCGCGATAGTGTACTTGTATTTACGCGCCTGACCTATGAAACAGAATAAATTGGCAGACAAAATACTGCATGTATGTACACCAAATGTAGGTTTACGTTTTTGTGAGTGGCTTGTATGTGCAGTCGTATTAAACGTGAAATGCAATAGTTTTGTTACGGCATGCATGGAAAGCGCGTCGCAGTTTCACCATTCCATACATTTTTATCTTTTACAGGTTTTGAGAAACCGTCAGCCATTCAACAAAGAGCTATTAAGCAAATTATAAAAGGGAGAGATGTCATCGCGCAGTGAGTAGAACATTCTTTAATATCATATTTACATATCTTTTCGCTGGCAGTAAAACATCCCTAAATGATACAAATAACTATTCTAGAACAATATGTTTGATTCGTTTCTGCTTTGTCACCAGGTCACAATCTGGTACTGGTAAAACGGCTACCTTTTGTATCTCAGTACTGCAGTGTCTGGACATACAGGTATTTCAGCCCATGCTTTCTCAACTCGAGCATCACCTCGTTTTCCTAAACAGGTGGTTGCTTTCTGAGTATTTCATACAAATAGTTTATCATATAAGTGCATGCTGGAATAGAAGTTTTGGTCATCTTTAATTTTCCTCTGTTTCTTGTCATAGGTGCGAGAGACCCAAGCTCTGATATTGGCTCCAACCAGAGAGTTAGCTGGGCAAATACAGAAGGTCATTTCCATTTGAATATTTACTGTGGTCTAAAATGAACAACATCTCAAGGCAATTGTAAATCAAATTTTACGATGGTGAAGAGATGCAATGCTGTATCATATAGAATGAAAAAAGGAAGAAAGCCAGAAACTTTGCTTTGAATGTACTGTCAATTTTTGAGACATATTTGTACCTTTCGCTGGGATTTTGTCAGACCATTCAGATATTGGACTATTGGAATACTAAATATATCTTCTAAATGTAGTTACTGTGGACCGGTTGGTCTTTGTTACTTTGTCTCTCTAAACATGTATACAATACAAAACAATGTCTCCGTACAGGTGCTTCTGGCTTTGGGTGACTACATGAACGTGCAGTGCCATGCCTGCATCGGAGGCACAAATGTGGGCGAAGACATCAGGAAATTGGACTATGGACAGCATGTGGTGGCTGGGACTCCAGGCAGAGTTTTTGGTCAGTGTCTCTATAAAAATCACTGGGTTTTTTTTTTAGCTTTCTGGTCATGCTGTTTTGATTTACTGTGCCCTCATTCTGTTCAACTTTCGCTTCTTCTTTTTTTTTTTTATAATTAATTTATTCTTTTTTTTTACCCCATTAGATATGATCCGCAGAAGGAGTCTTAGGACACGTGCTATTAAGATGCTGGTTCTAGATGAAGCTGATGAAATGCTCAACAAAGGTAAAGACTAATCATCAGTAATAAAACAATATTTAAATATTTAAAAAATAAGAGCTATCTTTTGTAGCTTTGGTACTGATGGCTTATAGTGCACCCTTAACACTCATATGTATGTATATAGGTATATGTGTGTATGTATGTACATCGTCCTAAAGAATTTGACTTTGTTCCATCTGATTATAGGCTTTAAGGAGCAAATCTATGATGTGTATCGGTACCTGCCTCCTGCCACTCAGGTGTGTCTGATCAGTGCCACACTGCCTCATGAGATCCTGGAGATGACCAACAAGTTCATGACAGACCCCATCCGCATCCTGGTCAAGCGGTAATGCCAGCTTATTCATCTGCATGCCTATTAAAGTCCAAACCAACACTCCTCATCCACTTGTTAATCACTGCCTTTTACACTTGTTTAGACTTATACAACACTTTAGCATGACAGAGTTTGAATTTCCCCTCCAATCGATAATTACACCCACTACCTGCCAAGATGTGGTCGCAGATCACAGTCAGGTTGTGAGGATTTGTAGTCTGTATTTTACTAATGTGGATTTTGGGTGTGTGACCACTGTGCTCCCCCAAAGTGGCTGAGAGGAGGAGCTGTTGTCAGTTTCCTGAAGTGTCTGTCTTTTGTGTTTGCAGTGATGAGTTGACTCTTGAGGGTATTAAGCAGTTCTTTGTTGCCGTGGAGAGAGAGGAGTGGAAGTTTGACACCTTGTGTGATCTCTATGATACTCTTACTATCACACAAGCAGTCATTTTCTGCAACACCAAAAGGAAGGTCTGTGAGAAACATCGCATCCCTGCATCTCCATTCTCTGCAGTGTACCTTCACAGCAATGCCAGTGGATGTGTTCATATTGTCTTGCTAACCCTACTGATAGATTGTAGCAGATCTGTGCACAGTGATAACTGATAGAGACCTTGTAGTACAAGGATGTGAAATTAGGCCTCTAGAGTGAGTGAATGATTGTGGTGTGTTACAGGTGGACTGGTTAACAGAGAAGATGAGAGAGGCAAATTTTACAGTGTCCTCTATGCACGGAGACATGCCACAGAAAGAGAGAGAGTCCATCATGAAAGAGTTCAGATCTGGAGCTAGGTAAGAACCTCATCAAGAAATACTCATCGTTACTGTTGTTTTTTATTTTTCGTTTTTTTCCCCCTTGGTTCAAGCATTACATTTTTTTTTATTAGAACAGAATAGTTGAATATAAAAGTGTATACTTAATCATGTTGCTACTCCCTACTTGGTCAAACTCAAGATGAAGATGTTTGACTAGACTGATCATTTGTTGCCTGTGCAGAACCTATCAAATGACAGATATTTGAACTTTATTGTACCATTCCTCATCTTAGATTTGTTGTCAGGTTTTTCATTTGACGTGTTTTTTCTTTTCCCCCTCCATTCTAGCCGAGTGCTCATCTCTACAGACGTTTGGGCCAGGGGTCTGGATGTGCCCCAGGTCTCCCTGATCATTAACTATGACCTGCCAAACAACAGAGAGTTGTACATCCACAGGTATGGCCCTTCCCCCTGTTGTGAACAAACGTGTAACTCACAAGATGTAGTGCTGCCAGCCACATAGTCACTATACTAAAGGTGCAGGGTTTAAGGAGAGTCTCTCTGGAGATATGAGACAAGACTAAATATATAATCAAGATATTGTCTCAACATTTTTTTTTCCTTTCAGTTGACATAGTGAGCAGTTTCATAGCTTAATCCCAGTTTGATTTTTGTTGACTTTGAACGATGAGCATTTGTGCTTTTCCTTCAGAATCGGACGATCTGGTCGTTATGGACGCAAGGGTGTAGCCATTAACTTTGTGAAGAACGATGACATTCGTATCCTTCGTGACATTGAGCAGTACTACTCAACACAGATTGATGAAATGCCAATGAACGGTAAGTTATTTGCTCTCTCCTGTGTTAACCGTTTTTTAGATTACATATGTAACATTCAACTTTCAGGGTTTATTTTCTATTCTAGTTGCTGTATCCAAGCTGGGTGTCTTCTCAACAGTCTAATGTGTATTCAGTCTGCAATACAGCTGTTAATGTGCCATTAATTTGGTTTTCAGTGAGCCTACTTTTCATTCTTTTTTTTTTATCTTCTGATTTTCAGTGGCTGACTTGATTTGAAGCAGAAGAGAGATGAGTGACGGAATGAATACTTTTGTCATCTGGACCTTGTTTTACTTACCTTTCCTTCAAGAATTCCTCTTTAATTTACCCTGTCTTTTTACATAGGTTAGGGTTAACAACCCAACATGTTGATTATTGTACTCAAAAGTAAGATTTACTGTGAGGTTGCTTGTTTTGTAAATAAAGAAGCTTTGAGTTGTCAATTGTAGTGTCTCACCTTTTGTAATACAGTTTGATCAAGCATACATTATATGCACAGAGAAGACTTTCACTGCAGGAGACAACTACCACCAAGTGACAAAGAGCAGGCATGGGCCATACACTGATTTATTTATACTATTTGTGGGCTATAGGCTATTAACTTTATATACCTGTAGTATAGTGTCTTCCACTATTTGTGTGGCCATTTTGAGTTGGACAGTGATCCTCTTAGATAACCTGATATTCTGCTGGTGATATTTGATTCTGTAATGGCAATAAACTACAGTGTGCTTCCCTGAAGTCAAGTGAGTTGACAAGGAGATAATAAGAACTTCACCCTTACCACTAACCTCGGGAAGGAATTAACATGTCTGCGTCAAGACTCAGTCAGCAGGGGGTGAGACAATCCCTTTGCCTTTTCAGCATCTTAGATGTCACGTCAATAATGTATCAAGTCCAAGAGGAGCACGTTTATGTATCATTTATATGTCTAAACCTTTTAGCTAAGTCCAGCCTTTTTTTAGCCGCAGAAATATATTTTGCCACACAAAATCTTGTAAACCTACTGTAGTGAACAGGAGATAACTAGACCCTCCGGTGCCACCTTTCAGTAAGGATCAAGTCAGAGACTCTTAAATGTCGTATGCTGAATATGCACAGATTTTTATTTATTTAATTGAAAATATGGTCGTTACCGCAATTGTAACGCCAAGGAGCCAGTTTTTATTTTTCCTGAGATACTGACGTTGTCGGGGCTAACACGAAAATGCCTGTAGATATCCACATATAACCTCAGTGCTTAAGGACGGTGTCCTTTAAAAAAAAAAGAAGAAGACGGAAACTTGCAACTCCAAAATGAGACTGAATGTCATATTTTTTAAAACTTCATTTGATGAATTACCCTGGACTCGACAGATCGAGAACTACTCTGGTTTAGACAGTTGCTGTTGGGAAGAAAGCACGTTATGAAACTCAATCTTCTGACAGCGAGTGTTTATTATGTGAAGTCTAGTTGTGATGAATCCATTTTCTCTGACGTGTTCTCGTAACTTTTGCAATTAAATTATCTGGATTTTAACAATTTGGCAAAAATTCGTTGACAACATTATGGTTTCAAACAACCGTAGTTTCGAAATGTACTCAGTTTTGATGCTGAGACTCGGTGCAGCGTTAAATTAAATATCGACCTGCTAAAGCTACGTTTTTAATACATCTTGTAATTTTCTGGTCATTGTTGGTATCAGTATTGATTTATTTGAGATTACTGCTTGGCATGATTTCTTGGCTAGCTACCACCTGATAGTGACTCGCAGCCTATTTTCGAAAGCGCTTGGAAATTGTTTAATTAACTAAATGCAGCGTAGCAGTACCACGACAGAAGAGCCGTCCATGCACCCAAACATTGTGGTGGATTCCAAAACCCTTCCCACTTACCATGAGCAAGGACACACGTGGATGAATTTCTTAGTACGTAGCAACAATGTTGAGCACAAGAGAAAAGAAATCGCTCTGCACTATAATATACAGTAGGTGTGACACTGCATTAAAGACAACAGTCAGTCTGCGGGAGTAAACTATATTTTATCACGATAATAATGTTCCATCTTTGTATATTCATACAGCCTTAACACATCTGTTATCAGTAAAGTACATTATAGTAACTGATGTATTATGCGGAAGGAAAAGAGTGATTTGATTTTTTTCTTCATAAAATATTGCAAGTAAAGAACATGGCGTTACCCAGATCGGTGAATTATACTGCGACCTTCACAAGCCCTTTGCTTTGACATTTATAGAATATTAATTCTCTCCAACTTGGAGATGGATATTAGCTGCCAAGTGTAATCCATTTCCTGGGCAGATCTTAAAACGAATTATCTTCCCTCTGTCACACATTAGCATAGAGGATAGCAGAGCTCTCGTTGACTGCTGGCGCATTTCCCCTCACATAGACTGAGGAAGATTTGTCACACTCAGTGAGGGAGACTTCATGTTACCTCTATGGACCAGATATTAAACTTGTGTGCATCAGTGAGTATAAAATTTGACACTAAAATATACTGAAAATATTCCAAGGTTGTGGAACAACAGTAAATGACTCTGTAAGACATGCCTACTGACTTTCAGCACTACAGTCTGACAAATGAACAACAGCATGCTCAATCATAATTAAATCTTCAACGGCCCTAAATGACCACAGAAGGAGAATATTCACAGCCGCTCTGCCTGGCGTGCTCACTGACTGCATCGGTCATTAATAAGCATAACATTTATTCTGTCAATCTGTACCAAAGTCTAACGGTTAAAAATCCATAGTGTTTTCATATCCATCCACCCATGTCCTGTCCTCTGGCTCATCTTCCTTTCTCTGCAGGACAGAGACATTAGGATCTCAGTAAAAAGCCAAGTGGCCTCCACCTGTGTCCAGGCCAGAGAACACAGGATTAACTGACAAACGCAGAGGAGAAAGAGAGAGCACCAAGACAGCTGCCAAAAGTTGGAATGAGCTATCATCAAGATGACATTTTGTGTGCTATAACTCAAAACCTCCACATACACTGATAGTAGGTTGGTTATTCCCCATGTGTTATTTAGAGCATCTGACTCATCTCTGTCGTACCTTTTAGTTACTGCACAGCTTATATCCATGCAATATTTTTGTATTCTAACTGGTTCTAATAAAGAAAGAATGGAGTCCTTTAAACCATATGTGATTTGACTTAATATCGATTCTACATAATCTATTTTGGCCTCTACCCCAGTCTGACCACAGATAATGGGTTTTTATTTCGTTTTTTAGATCAGTTCTCTGTGTGGATGATTAACAGTTGGGAATAAATGACAATGCAGAACCACCGCACAACTGTTCTGACTCATGTACACCATCCCTCATCCAAAATACATGGCCAAAAATGAACTATCGCTTCGCTTCATCAAAAGGGGCATTTGCCATAGGATTATATCGCTAATGGACCATTAGACGTCTGGAAGAGCTTTGAGGAGTTCCTCTGAGTTACATCCTCCTTTTTTTACTTTAAGACTTTTCTGACTATAACTCTTCCATTTCATGAGCACAATCAAGGTGTTATCAGACGCTTCAGATGTTCTTATAATATTTATCAAAGAGAACATTTCCTATTCCTAAGTAATGCATCAAATTAGGATTAGCTAAAGATCTAGCACAGTTCTTTAACTCGTAAGCCTGGTGATCCTATTAACTGCCAAGCAATAGCTAACGCTGACCCAAGGCCAGGTCAGACAGCTTGCTCTGTGCACTTTCAACCCTCTACATTCAAAGTCTCTGCTATCAGTTTTAAATTCACTAGTGTACTTTCAAACATGTGCTTTTCCAGTAATGTCAACAGGTTGATTTGACATGCAAGTCGTCATGCATCCAGGCAAACATTTTCTGTGTTAACGCTAGCAAACGTGGTATGAGGAATTCTTTTGTCAGAAATAATTGAAACATTGTGTCAACTACTTACAAAATGTCTGGGCTTAATTTTGTGAATGCAAATCTACCAGCAACTCAGCAAAGGAGAGACATTCAGAATATTCCACCTGGTAGGGCAGATACAACTGTTTCATCTATGTGACAGTAATCACTGTCCTTTGATCAAAATCTGAATTTGATAACATGCTCATGTAGCATGCGTTAAGTGGTTGCTCTGTTTAAATTTGGTATATTTCGATCTTCTAATAGGATAATGGATGCTTCTCAGACGTCGGTCAAAACAAACACCATCAGGATTATAAGGAGTAAGTGAAGTTCACTTGATAATGGAGCCTGCTATCAAATGTCTTCTTGAAGCAAACAAATAATCAAGGCATTCAGAGCACAAATGTATTTTCTCACTGATTTCCATTCCTCTACAACTAAGCATAATTTAATGTTTATTCATTGCTCTTTACATGAATTTGAGATGAACCATTGTGGGTTACTTTATAAAAGTGCCATTATTAATTGAGGGTAACATTGGAAATTCAGATTTGAAATGTTGATTTCCCCCACCTGTGAGATGTGGCAGTCATAAACAGTGAAAAGAGCCTTATGTATCAGCAGGACTGTCTGTTTTTTTTCTATGTTGCTTTTATTTTCTTTTACACCCCAAACAAAGTGCTCATACTGATGTCAAGGTTTTGGGCTACTGAAAGGCTTGACCAAGTGTCACCAGGTGTTCACACAAATAATGTACTGTTTTGCTAAGGGCTTGGTAACCTTTGTCATCCCAATGTCGTCTTCATGACAGTAGTGGGATTACACTGAGTCGCGTCATCACCTCAGACAACAAACAGCGCGCTGGTCAGGTATTTTTAGATGGGATTTAGATCAAGGATCTTTACAAGAGTTGCCCCGCTGTAGGAACACCGTTGTGATTTAGCGGCTCGCAAACCTTCACCAGTAGCGCATAGCTCAGAGACTCATTCATGCCTTCGCTGCTGTAGCTTACTATTTGAGTTCTAAAATGTCACTGAAAAATCCTCTACAGGTGGTTAACATTCCATGGAGAAACAACAATTATAGTCTCATGAACAAGGACCCACCTTTGTCTGACCAGGGGGAGACTATCATAGGCGTCTACTTGTTAGTGCTCGGTAAGTAAACTATTTATGAAGCCTGTTAACTGTACTTGCATATCGGATTGATTTCTCCGATGAAAAAGAGCGGAGATAGACGCTGAGAACATGTAATTGAAGACACTTTTTGGCAGCAAAATATTTTTCTTAAATTCATTGATGACACGATAAACGGAAATGATTAAACAACGGTACCAAAAGTAAATCTACAATTCATAAAATCGTCGAAGGCACCTTTAAAAGTACAGTTAGAATATGTGCAATGTTCTTTTTTAGATTCATTGCCCAGAATGTAATTTTCCATTAAATGTTCGATTAATTCTTAAAGTAATTTCAGCGTCTTTTAATCGAACAGTCAGTTTGTCTTAGAGGTTTCCTTCTTTTCTTTTCTTTTCTTTTCTTTGTTTGTTTTTTCTTTTTTTTTTCTAAATATGCGGAAGGTGTGGTCAGTTTTTACTTTTATTGCAGTGTTGTGCAAAACAAATGCAAATGTGTCTCACCTTGTCTATCACTGCAGGTTTTGTAGCTACAAGTGTAGCTTGTGTTGTTCGGATTACGTTCAAGCACAGATTTTGCTCTATACGTAGATCTTAACATGTTACGAGTTTGAAAGGGAGAGATATGTCTGTTCTCCCAACAATGTAATGTGGTCATCCCTCTGTAATCCATCAGTAATACATCAGTTAATACAGTGTTTTTGACTGGAAATTATTTAGTCTCGTTCAGGTGTCGATGACCGATGCAGGAAAGATATACAATATGATTTTTTATCCTAAAGAGTAAGATTACACTAATTAGGAAAATGAGTGACACCTGATTGCAACCTACTGTACTGCTTCAAGAATGGTATCATTACTTTGAGCAGTACAGCGATAGGTTGTGTCTAATATAATGTCAAAATCATAATAGTAAACACATACCTGACCAGTGTTGAGGTTTTACATGGGCTTTTAGGGGATACAATTGCTTATCTATAAAAGTTTCCAAAACCAATTCAAACCAAAGATCAGAGCAGTGTTAGATGAAAAAGGATTGTCCGCTGCCTTTCCAAGAGTTTGTGATGTCTCTCCTTGTGTACCTTTCTCCTTAGGTTGGCTCTCGTGGTTTGGGAACAGTATCGTAATCTTTGTTCTGTTCAAGCAAAGAAGTTCTCTGCAGCCTACAGATTACCTGACCCTTAACCTGGCCATTTCTGATGCCAGTATATCTGTGTTTGGCTACTCTCGTGGAATCCTTGAGATCTTCAACATCTTTAAGGACAATGGATATCTCATTACGTCTGTGTGGACATGCCAGGTAAAGCCAATAGGATTGTGAAAATAAAAGGAATGGCCTTAATGCCAATGTTAGTCTCATGAAACAAGCATCAGATGTTAATGCAGCACACAACGTCTGACAGATTATTGTGAGAACCTGCCACAATTTGACAAGAACACAATGTTGGACCATTTGTAGTCCGAGCTGCTGATTATTCTTTTTTCAGTTCATTTTCATTTTTAGCATGATCCCCACAATATGTTATAAAAATGCTATAAACAAGTTTGTGTAAAGAAGATAGCAAATAATTTTGCCGCTCCACTTCGTGCATGGTGCTCACAGAGTGGTGGTTTGAGTGGCAGGTGCATAACCACATATACTGGCTGGAAAAACGTAAAGACTGCTTTATTGTGGTCAAATAAAAGTTGCGAGCTAAACCTGTAGGATTTCAAATATTTAAATGACTGACCAGGAGAACAGAATGTTTTAGAGAAAAATACATTTTTTTTTTACAAATTGCTGTCCAATTTAATTTCTTGAAGACAATAACATCAAAAAGACACTAATTGGTTTTCAGTTGTGAAGCATGCTATTAAAAAAATCATCAGTCAGATTCCAAGAAAGGAGCTGGAGGTTAAACCTCCTTAATAAAACATTTTAAATTAAAGGTAACCTTAAGATTGAAGAGACATCATTGGGCATTGTTAGTTCTGATATAAAGACTCCATTTAGTCTTTCCTTATAATAAGAAGGTTGTATGAAAATGAGTCACTAAAAGGCATACGTGGTAATCCTAATTGCAATTTTCTCCCCTTCACTGACCCATCAATTAGTGGATTGATTCATTCTATACAATCTACAGTCTCAGTTCAAAAAATGCAGAAACACATTGGTGAATTGTTGTTGACTTCAAGCAACCTGACTAACCTACACTG
This sequence comes from Chanos chanos, assembly GCF_902362185.1. Lineage (NCBI taxonomy): Eukaryota > Metazoa > Chordata > Actinopteri > Gonorynchiformes > Chanidae > Chanos > Chanos chanos. The sequence continues at coordinate 14,030,986 of NC_044498.1, forward strand.
AGACAATACTTTCATTCTTCTGGTCTTTTCTCTGTTTTCAGTCTTTTTTACTTCTTACATCCTATTTTTGCTTTTCTTATATTGTTTGATTAAATGAACATGAATGTACACAGTACATCATAGTACACAGAAGCTGTGTGTTTTCATGGGTGTGTAGTGTAAGGTGTACCCGGGAGATTTAAAATTAAATCATTTTTTTGGAGAAGGAGAGTGACAGCTAGAGAAAACTGACACTTTGCTGTAGCAAGGATGTAATGTACTGTGCATGATAAAAGAGTGATGCCCTAAATCTGAAAGATTTGGCAGAGAGTCAAGCATGGGCACTGTTCAGCCTAGTAATGAGTAGCAAAACCCTGTGGTATCCAACCGGATGACTGGACTGCTCTGCCCACATAGTGATGCTTTGACAGAGAGTGCTATGTAACACACACCAATGGGAAATATGAGCATATGACTTGTGTTCTAGAGAGTGATGCCCATTAATATGATATAGTATAATTTAAGTTCTACTTCTCTAAGAAACGTTTGATTTAGAATATATATTTAGAGCACAATTTTTACAGGATACGTTCTCCTTAACTGAAAACTAAAATGTTGTTTGACAGTCCTTTTTGGCAGATGACTGTAATACACAATTATTTTGATAAGCAGCAGATATGACAAACAAGCTCCCATATAACCTGTCGTAATCTACATGGCCCTTTGACATTCACAGGTGGATGGCTTCTTCACCCTGGTCTTTGGCCTGGGGAGCATCAACACTTTGACTGTAATCAGTATAACCAGATACATCAAAGGCTGCCACCCCAACAAAGGTACAAAGTCACAATGATGCTAAGAGGTCTTTGTAAATTTGCTGTCCTGAGCAAAAATGCCTTTGTGATTGAGAATGACAGTCCAGCACTGATGTTACTCTGTTTATTTGCAGCTCATTGCATAAGAAGCTCCACTATAGGTTTGTGTATCTTGCTCATCTGGATAGGGGCAGCATTCTGGTCAGTTGCCCCCTTACTAGGCTGGGGCAGTTACACAGGTGAGTAGATGTAAAATGGCTCAATGTGTGAGACAAAATGGAGGCTGTATGTTCAATTTATTATTATTATTGTTATTGTTGTTGTTATTATTATTGTTGTTGTTAACACCTCCCCCCACTCCTCTCTTGCTTTCTGTAAAGATCGTGGATACGGAACTTGCGAAATCGACTGGGCTAAAGCAAACTACTCAACCATTCACAAATCCTACATAATTTCCATCCTGATCTTCAGCTTCTTTATCCCAGTATTGATTATGCTCTTCTCCTACGTATCCATTATCAACACGGTCAAAAGGGGTAATGCAATGTCAGCTGAGGGTGACCTAACTGACAGGCAGAGAAAAATTGAGAGAGACGTCACCATTGTGAGTATAACCTTTATCTGGACAGCGATCTGATATTTTCCCAAAGCTTTCCACTAAGCAACTGCCAAAGCCAATAATGCTTTTTAATTAAAGGTTTTACGTGGCATTTACTTTGGTTTTACACACCCAGCTTGTAAGAACACTGTGACTTTCAAAAAATCAAATATCAATGTAAACTTCTACGTTCATGTCCAAGGTTTGTCCCAGGACAGAGTGCTAATTAGAGGGATGTGCAAACATCTTTTCTTTTCTCAGCGTTTTAGAGTATTTTTTGACAGCATAGGTGCTGAGCATTAAGTTAATCTAATGTAATTAATGACCATCGCCATCCTTTTGTCACAACACTGATATCACAGCTCTGACTTGGACTTTCTCGCTTTTTTTTTTTCTCCTCCTCACAGGTGTCTATCGTTATCTGCACGGCATTTATCCTGGCGTGGTCGCCCTACGCGGTCGTCTCCATGTGGTCGGCTTGGGGCTTCCACGTCCCCAGTCTCACCAGCATCTTTACTCGTCTCTTTGCCAAGTCTGCCAGCTTCTACAACCCCCTCATATACTTTGGCTTGAGCTCCAAGTTTCGAAAGGACGTTAGCGTGCTGCTGCCTTGCGCCCGTGAGGGCAAGGACACTGTCAAACTCAAGCGCTTCAAACACATCAAGGCCAGGGGAGAGGCCGCCTCCCCTGCCGCTCCACGTCAGAAGCCCATGGAAGAACCAGAGGCTGCCAGGGTGCCCCTGAACCAGAAGGCTGAGAAAAACAACAAGGCTGGAGGACAGTTACTCAACCCCTCCCCCAGCCCAGACTCAGGGGTGGGAAGTCACCCCAATACACCTCCCCCAGCCAACAACGAGGTGTTCTTCATCGAAATGCCTCAGCACTCCGAAACACCAGAGTATGAATGTGACAGACTGTAGAACATGTTGCGTCATATCCGATTGTTTTTCTTTAATTTTCAATTTTTTTATATAAACAATGAGTGAATTATGTGTAATTATTAAATTGGACTTTTATTTACCTCAGTGGTAGGAATATCAGAATAATATTTTTGTAAGGGATCGATGTAAATGTGTATATGTGCTGATTGGCCTTTTTCTAAGTCAGTTCATTGTTCATTGGTGTCAATAAATAAAAGTTCTTTATTGATTTACCCCTGATATCTGTCATATACTGTAATATTCAATGAACACTTTGTCTCTTAACAAATGATTGACTGAATTAATTAATAAAAAATACTGAAATCATGTCTCCTGATTAAAAAAAAAAAGATTTAAAAATCTTAAGTCAAACAATTTCTTTTTCTAGAAATTCTTTTATTATTTCTAATTTGAAGAGAAACGACCATGTGACACTGAAGGTGCCCATCAGTGGACCAAACAGGTCACAGATCAGAGTGCTGACCACAGCAAATGTTGTATATATCATAATCATAAAAAGCTTGATATATTATAGCTAATTGATTCCAGTCAATGGGATAAATAATGTTTATAGAGGACGCGGACAAATACAGTCCATTAACAGACAAAGACACAGGGTGGAAAATCTTCACAACACTGTCACTTCTTTGGAACTGAAGGATTTGTGTGTCATAATAGCTCAGCAATGCTATTGCCATGAAACTTTATAGGAGTTGATACAGAGGGCAATGGCTACTCAGTGTCGGCTGTAAAGACATTATGAGCCCTGGCAATGAAGAGAAATGGGTTTAATATAAGAGGATTGGTCCGCTCCTGAGCTACCACTGAAGAACGGAAGTCAAGCACTTCAAGGTTGGAGCTGAAAGGTAGGTGCTTTTACCACAATGCAGTCTTGTTCTGGAATGCCAGTTTTGTCTTGAGACAACCTACAACTTACTGGTAAACAGTGCATTACTTCTGCATGGGTCACCATAAATTACAGAGTGAATTATACAATTCTTTATCATTTCCCCATCCATCTTTCTATGCACAAACATCAGACATTCTCCTTAGTTTATGCTCTCACGATTTCAAGGCCCAAAGAGATAACAAACACTATCCTGTAACATGTATCAGCTGTGTGCAGTACTTTTCCAACTGTAGAAGATCAAACTGAAGAAAACGGCACATTGCCTACTGAACAGACAGTTCTCGCCTCTGCTTCCTACAGAATTCTTAAATACCGCTGGGAGTGACATGAACTATGTGCGACAATTTTTTTTTTCTTCCTCTTGTTTAAAGGCACAGCTAGTCTCTTGTTCTGTGGTGTCAGAAATGTGAGTGTGACCCCGAAACAGTGTCCACAATCACTTGACATGAACTCTGTATGCTGGATCTGCATATATACTGCCATAGTGTTGGTTGCTGTTCTATGGCTTTTTGTGAGAGTTAAAAGTTCTTGTTAAAAGGCACATCAGTCATTTGAGTGTGATGATTCCCAACTGAGTAAAAACTTTATCACATAGTGAATAAGTTCCAGTCATTTAGCCCCCATTTAATTATGAGACTCTGCGGGAGTACCGATGTTATTTTTGAATGAGAACAAACAATGAAGCATTTCAAATGAAAACAGGGACACCTCTTTACCTCCATCTGTGGTGAACCAAATGAACTATTCCCCCATTAGAGATTAGGTGCAGGGACAGTACAATAAAAACTCATACTGTTTCATCACTCATGTCCAAGAACTCTGTGTAATGCATCTCTTGGTTATAAGTCCACACCTAGTTCTTAATTAAATGTCCAGAGTTTACTGAGCCTCTCTAGGAAAGCAGTTAGAACCAGGGACATATCAAACCTCCTACTGTTCATCACTTATGAGAACATCGTGTCTTCTTCTTCTTTTTTCTGTTGCTTTTGTTTTTCAATTCCTGGGTGGCTCTTCAGAAATGTGTGAAAACATACTTAATGTTGCACTGGCTAATTAATCTACCTACACACACTGTACTCTTACTGGATGTTTGGCTGCATCTTCAGTCCTCTTGCTTTTCAGTTCATTCATTTACTTTATGCCATTTTGTAATTCTGGACTGCCCTCTTCTGGTGTGACTGGGAGCCCCTTTTCAGTCCCACTAAGTGGCCTACGTAGTGTCCTCTTCTATACACTGACTGTCCACTGTACTAGAAACACTCACCTCTGACCTACACTCACCGGCCACTTTATAAGGTTTACCTACCCTATAGGTAAACTATGTGGGTCAATCAGTCATCTACAATTTGTCAGCAACCTTCTACCCTGTTCATTAGTGGTTAGTTTCTGACTACAGGACCACTGTGGGACATATATTGTTGCAGACTGTTCTCAACACAGTGACACGGACCTGGTAGTGGTATGGTAGTGGGTGTTGCTGTTGTATAGGTGCGTGAGACAGAGCAGCATCGCTGGGGTTTTTAGACACTGACCACTGATGAACAGCTAGAGGATGGCTAACACAAAACGTCCATGGCCAACTGTAATCTCCAACTGTACACCAACAAGGTAAGTGTTCCTAATAAAGTGACTTATGATTGTACGTTTGCATTTATACAATTGCTTGTCAATTGCAGCAACTATGAAGAAGTGGAAACTTGTTGATACAAATTGTTTTTGCCAGTCATTCATTACTTAGCAAGAGTACAACAATAATATTGTCCAGAGAAATGAGTATTATCATATATGTGTATGTGTTGCTAATAAATTAAATGCCAGTTCAAACTGGTGGTTTCCAAATTAGTCTACTGAGATTACTCAGTAAACTAACCTGGGATTAGTTTACAGAGTTTACTCAGATATCTATCTGTCTACTGTCCACAAAAGGAGAAAAATTAAGAGCCTTCTGACTTGAAGCTGGAGGAGTAGAGAGTTTGACAAGTAAACTTCAAGTACTGGATAAGAAATTCAGAAACTCAAATGTTCTGCTACTAAACTCCTTTCTTAACTTCTGTGGATTTGTAATAGTTAACCTGAAATGACTGGAAAAGAGAGAACTATAGACTACTGGGAGATTCTGACTAAGAACACTACACTATAAATAGATGGTTTTTGCATTATATTGAATATACTGACATTTTATAGTATTCATGCTCACAGGGGATAAATGTGGTTGGAGTCAAAGTGCTGAATTTCATATTGATGAAACAGAGTCAAAACGAGAGGCCCCATCCCTATGCTATGTTATGAAAACAGGCAGGTTTGGTCATCCATCAGAGCACACCACAAAAAAAAAGAAATACAACATATTCTTTTATTGTTGTTATTGATAAATGTCAATATTCCATCTGAGGAAAAAAAAAAAAAAAGAGAATACATCATGAAAAAAGAAGAAACTATTATAATAACAATAATAACGTATGTACAAGAAACATATTTCACATAATCATTGAGAGGGTTCTGTATAACCCCCGTAAAAGGGCAACATTGACACTTTTACAGGTAGGCTTGGCATATTCTGGTACTTGGTCATATTTCTGTTGTTACAATTACTTGAGTGTACTTTTTTTTTCTCTAAATATCTGTAGTGAAGAGCATGCAAAAACGTCCCAGAGCTGATTATTACCAAGACATTTTGGCCCCCCTCCCCTCCCCCCCCGTTTGTATTTCCAGAGATAAAAACAGGATGCAGAACTACTGCTTTGCATATTTCAGACAGTGAAAATGACTGTAGCTGAATTTTGCAATATGTTAACTATAGGTGGGTTAGTAAAATATTACTAGTACCTCTGCCTCTGTTTTAGCAACAGACACATGAGTCCCAGACAAGAGAGAGTCTGGAACGCCTTCATACCAAGTGCTAACCAGCAATCAAATGCCATACCGCTGTATTGTCCTACCAATGTTATAGTATTAAATACAAAAATGTGTCCATAATCCACATTTACTGAGGGCAAACTGATGTGCTGATCGAATTGATAATTGTCTTTTTTTTTTTGGTCATTCCAAAACCCTTATTTAGGCTGAGTCAGTCAGTCAGTTCCCATCTCTGACCAGCAGGGGGTGCAAAATCTTCCTTTGCACTGATGACACGATATAGTATAGGTAAGAGACTATATTTACCATTACAAACGGCACCATAGTGTACTGACTCAAATTTAATTTTCCTGCAATTCAATATACACCATATACTGAGTTTATAAATAGAATATTTGCCAATACCTTAAAACTATACACATTTAGTTTCTTTGTCTTAGATCTAGAATTAATAACAAACCAAAAAAACAAAAAACAAACAAACAGAACAAAACCTCAGAAAATATATTTACTAGTATGCAACTACACACAATTCCCTATCACTTTTTCCCAACCATCTTTCTGTGTACACAAATCTGTAATTCTCGCTTAAAATTCCACAGCATTTGGTAAAGTAGCAAAAGTTCTCCTTAATTTATACTCTCAAGACAACTGAATGGCCTGGAAAAAAAAATACTGCACACTTTCCTTTTGTTCTGTAGTGCTTATCAAAGGCATATTCATCCTGATAAGACCAGTAAATCTTCATCCCAATAAGACAAAAATACAGGCACCACCAGAAGTTAACACCTAGATTTTCAAGTAATCACAGAAAATATTCTTTAAAAAATATCAACCTGCTTTACCTAGGGTTATGATCTAGTTTTAACCTCTGCTCCCAAACATACAGTAAGTAAATAAAAATACTAGTATTTGTTCCAAATAATTATGTAAAAAATATATATTCAAACAATTATTATTATTACATACAGAATATATAACCAATAATTTCTCCAGAAAGAGAGAGAGAGAGAGAGAGAGAGAGAGAGAGAATAATATTTTCAAAACAGAGGAGTAGCTAGATCTGTAAGAAATGCACACTGCATTTAAGCTGAATTTGAGGGTTTTCTTGTAAAACTAAACAGCAAGATGGACTCAGGACCAGAAGCAATGGTGCACACAGTTCACATACTGTAAGCTCTCTTTATCAGGTCATTTTTAAAACAAGCCTTGATAGCATGGGAGCATTTGGCTTAAAGCACTCACAGAGGCAAAATAAACATAAGTGACGAAACCAAAAATAAAATAAAAAACAAACAAACAAACAAACAAAAAAAAAAATCACAAAATACCTATTTTGTACCACTGCATTTCCAATAGTTTGAAGCAAAAAATACAATGGATTTAATCAGCATGGTTTCACATTGGGTTTGTGACTTTGTTAATGATTTAACGGTGTTTCAGACCAAAACACTATCAAACTGTTCCAAATAACTCATCTAGTTCTAGGTAAATCACCACATGACTATAGATTTTATTTTGACCTCACTACTTCAGACATTGTTGGTACATTACAACATTATCATTATTACGACAGTTATGCTGTTCTAAGAACTCTGTGTAAAAATGGAAACATCCAAAACCAGAAAGAAAAGGTATTGTCTGATAGCCATAGTACAGAGTGTACAACTGTAATGGAACTGTATATGATCTGAAAATGAGGCATTTTGAAATTGAAACCTGTCACATAATGGCAGGCTAAGCTTCTAAAGCAAGCTTGAATACAGTAATAGCCTACTTTGATGTAATGCTTCTAAGAAGTAGGTTAGATAAGTCTACCGAGCATCAGGGTTTTTTTTTTTTTGGGGGGGGGGGCTACTTGTTTCTTCAAGAGTTAAACAAGTAGAGCACATTTACAACAGTACATAAAATCCCATTTGTCTCATTTTATTGGATGTAAAGCCACAGAGAAATTTGGTCATGTTTGTGAAAAGCTCACAAATTCACACTAATAAATAATTTATCAATATGCATTTTTATATGTACACTTCTTAGTTGAACTATAATCAACCATGGGTAACACACTTTATGCAAGATAAAAAAAAAAACAAGGGCTTCCCCAGTCCACAGGTTAAAAGAGTTTTCAGAGGAGATGAGAAATATAACATTTTGGAATAGAATGAACTAAATGATTACTGACTCGGTAAAAACTCTGTAAAAAGTTACGTGTATTTGAAAACACCGTTCCTCACCAAAACATTCAAAAATATGTTAAACACCCATTTCAGGTCCAAAAAAAAAAAAGGAAAAAAAAAAAAAAAATCTTGGTTGGTTCATAAAATCTCAAAAAAATACAGCAGACTGAATGAAGCTTTAGCATCCAGCTTGGCAATACCCCTCCAAACATACAATCATGTCAAACTACAGGGCTATACTCTTCATGGGTAACCTGTTAAAAACTAAACTAAAAGAAAAAAAAAAAAAGTTTGTTCCAAATGGTATGTATGATCACACTTCATTACTACACACCACTACTGATCCTACCGTGAACGTTTTGCAAAGTGAATAACCTGGTGATTTAAACTCAAACCTGTATTTCTAAATCCATCAAAAGTGTGTGAGGGGGGGAACAAACAAACATTGCTGCAAGACTATTTAGAAGCAAAGGCACATGGTCAATAAACATTTTTAAAATGACAGATCGGAGACAGGCTGTTTTCTTGGTTGGACAAGGTCCAGGTGGTGATCAGGATGGCCAAAGCTGGCACGTGGTGCAGACACACCATCTTTAGAAAGGAAAGAGAGAAAGGAAAAAGAGCAGCACCTCACCTCCTGCGAGGCTAAATGAAATCAAACCAAAACAACGTGTGGATCATCAGAAGCCTCTTGTGGTGGAACCAGGTCGGCCAGAGGTTTGGTATCTTTTCATATCCATGGATTCCCACAACTCTTCCCCCTTTTCCTGAACGGTCTCAGAAGATGGAGTGGCTAGAGTGGCATAAGCACAGAATCTTGGGTCTCAGGCACGCCCCCTGTAGGTTAGTGATATATATTACTCCAGACCTCCTCGTATGAGGGCAGCTCTGATGCGGTTGTGTTTCCCTCAGACTCCCAGGCCTGCCTGGATGAGGGATGTGGTGTATGTGATATATGGCGTGGGAGGTTATGGAGTTCAAAATAAGGTCAGCCCGCTCATGTCTCTCTTTTGCTTTCTCTCTTCCCCTCAAACTGTTAACCCCGTTCCTTTCCCCATCCCAGACAGAGAGCCAATGGCACGTCAACCAGCTAAAGAGCTTTCCGGACTATAAGTCGGCGAGTTGTCTGGAGAGACGCGCAGAGAGACGGGGGGTCTCCTGTGCCCTCTCTGGGTCCGTGTCTAGTTCCCATCTGCCATTGGTCCGTGGAAGCAGCGGAGCAGAAGTCTGCGGTCATACGAAGACCTTGGCCAGGGCGTCTGCTCCAGCACTGCCGATATAGCATTTAGTGGGGTGGAACGCCACATCGTTTATGGATTCGTCAAATTTCTTCCTGTGGGCAGTGAACTCCTGGATACACGTCTTACTCTCCATGTTCCAAAGCCTGATGGAGCAGTCATGACCTAGGGGAAGAGGGAAGGGAGGGAAATGAGAGTAGAAAGAGATTGAGAGAAAGAACGTGTGTGTGTGTTTCCTCTCAGAAACTCAAAAGGTTCCTGAGCTCTCATTAGGCATATATTTACCTACATAGGCTCGGTATGTCAGAGACGGATACTTACTCCCAGACATGAGATAAAGTCCATTAGGGTCGACTGCTAAACTGGTGACAGCGTCCAGATGGGCGACCATGGAGTGAATCAGTTTGCCTGTGGGAAAAGCATCAAACAGCAACCCAGGTGTTTGTGCAGTATCCAACATACAGAAAGGAAATAGCCCAATTTTAAAATGCTTTACTTCTTAATTCTTCTGTAATTTTTTCCCCTATTTCTCTCAATTAAAATGAAATGTCCAGTTATCCATAATCTCATTAGTCTCTCCTTCACACAGTGACCACCTCAGTAGAAGCAAGTAAGGCTACCACGTCCTACACCATAAATTACATCAATTTTATTGAAGAACCGTTTTATTTATTTTTCTGAACCACGGACTGCATGCTGCTGTCAAGCGATTTAATGCACCTTGAGGACAGTGATATTTACTTCATTCTGCCCTAATCTACACGGACACTTGACCATAAGTGACACAGAGGGGAAAGGTACCCTGGGCTGATTCACCTGCCCAGAGACCACTGCCAACTGTGTTCCTACAAACATCTGGCTACAACTCTCAAGTGTGGCATAGTTGGGATTTGAACCGTGAACACCACACAAAAAGCACATTTTTGCACTTTAAAACAGTGCCTTATACACACTTGTCACATGGGAGCCTCTGAAACGCTTCCCATCCTTACTGAAAAACCTTAAAGCAGAGTTGCCAGTGACGTACCTGTGTTGTTGTCATAGAAACGGATGTGGCGGTCCTCCTGTGCGGTGATGGTGATAGGCAGAGTTGGGTGACTCAGCACTTTGTTGATCTGACAGGGGGCATCTACACAATCGTGCAAATAATACAATCAGAGCAGATACATGACGAATCAGTTAAACCGTTTACAGTGAAGCACTGCATTCTTCCCGTGTTGAGTTCAACATGGGCGGGACTACAGGTCTAACCTGCTTTTGAGGTGGTAACAGTCTACTTCTCAGAAATGACATTCATTAGCCTGAAGGGCAAACGTACCGGGCTCCCCTGCAGACTGGGACTCCAGATTCAGAATGAGCTGACGTGTCTCCATGTTGAAGAGGCCAATTTTGCCATTGGTGAAGGAGGTCACCATATGAGCAGGTTCACTGCATACCAAGTCTACAGATGAAGGTATGCCTAGCTCTGCAACACAGAGAGACAGGACCGGGTGAAAATGTGCTGACAATATCAATATTTACTGAATGAATTTCCATAAAGAAATACAAACACATGCAGGGCAACTGAGAAGAGAGTTTCTTAAATAAAGGACATGATTGGGAGATTTCAGGTCAAACAGTGCCTCCAGGTTCATATTTCTGTCCCTCTGGGGTTCAGTCTCAGTATGTGAATAAATAAATCATTAACAGTCACTAAGAAAGGCAGAAGTTTGATGTCGTGCCAGGAATACCTTGGTTTTCGTTGAAGATTGCAAGGGCGGGGGAGGTATCTGCAGCATTCCACAGCCGCACTGTTCCATCTCCAGAACAGGACAGGAGGCGGTGATGGGCAGAGCTATAGACCAATCCCCACACGGCATCTGTATGACCACACAGTGCTCCTCTCAGGACAGAAGGCTCTGTTACAGGGAGGGAGAGAGAGAGAGAGAGAGAGAGAGAGAGAGAGAGAGAGAGAGAGAGAGATTAGATTAAGGAGTATGTTGAGTTTCAAAGGAGAGATAAAGAGTACGGGAGAGATTCAGAGAAAGAAAAGAAAAAAGAACCTGAAAACCTCTTGGAATTTGAGAACCTGTCACACTTAACTTATTTATGCAATACCCTGACGTAAGCATGGACCATACCGTATGAGTCATAGGGGTCAATGTTGGGGTTTGGCGTATTCCAGCTCTGAATGGTTCCATCCACTCCTCCACTAAAGCACTGCTCCCCAGTGGAACTCATGACCACACACAACACTGCTCCCCTGTAACACAGTATTACTGTTAATGGTTCTTTGGTGTTTACTTCTATGTTGTGAAGAAAAATGTATACTCTACACTATCCTGTGTAGTACACGAATTATAATTTTCAGAGCATTTCCATTTGTTTTGAATGGAAAAACAAAGCAGAAAATATCAAAATTCAACAGTTTATGAATGAAATACCAATAAAAAAAATGAGAATCCTCTAAGCTGACCACTAAAAACATTTTTGTTTGGTTTATCTCTTGATTACAGATATTATTGATTCTATTGCTATGAGATCATTCACCACTGACACTCATTCACATACTAAATGCTGATGTGTGTGTAGTAATAAGACTTTGGGGGTAATGCAAAGCAGACTTCGAGCTTGGTCACTCACCGATGAGCTCTGAATGTATAAATGGGCTCCACATCTAATGCTGCACACCTGGAGGGCAGACAGATAATGAGTGATGTTTAAAGCCCTCACTGGGAATGCATAAAGGAACTATTTGTACTATCACTCAAGCTGTTCACCTCTAAGCCTCAGAATAAAAAAAAAACAGGAGTTTAAAAAAAAAAAAGCGTGATGTATTTTTCCTATGCAATCATGACGAGAACATTATGTTGTTCACTTCTTCTTTCGGCTGAGTTAAAAAAAAAAAAGGAGACTAGAACATAGAACACACCAGATCTAATTAATCAGCAGACTGAGGACACTGTTGGATTTCTTTCAACTAAAGTTTTCCAGATCAGTGAAACGAGTGAACAGAGTGAACAGAGAAAAAGAATAGAGCTGCTTTAGAGCTTTGGGGCGTGGCGTGGGTGTCGGGTGGTCTTTTACTTTTTGGTCGGTGCAGTCTTCTGGAGGTTCCACATCTTCAGGGTGTGGTCCTCTGAGGCCGTGACCAGGACAGGCTCCACGGGGTGAAAGGCCAGGCTGCGGATGGAATCGAAATGACTCCTCAGAGTAAACTTGGGGTTCCATGTCTTCCTCAGGGCGTCCTTGTTATTGGTGATCTGAACAGTTACCAGACAAATCAGTTTAGAGATGGAGCAGATTACTGAAACCGGCAGGCTAAAGAACAGTCAACTTGTCTCATGATCACGCTAAAGTACAACGTGTGCACCTAAAATCAGTTGCTGTTTATTACGCAGGAAAATGTACGCCTTTTCTGACCTGCGACAAAAATAACCGTAAACGATGTTATCATGCGGTAAAAGAATTTCCCCGTCTTCATATAGGCGAGCGATCTTCTGTGACAGAGTGCATGTGCAGGTTATCTATGAGAAGTAAACAACGTTATAGGAGTGAATCTAGGTGACTAGTCTCCCACTGAGGTGGTCTCATGCATGATCAGAGCTGTAAAACCTGACACTACCAGTCCCAGCTGCTCTGTGTGTTTACTCAGAAGCCACTGAATGCATGTGAGTGTGTTTAAGCCAGCGACCAAAGCAAACACCACACTAATTAAAAAAGCCTGCTTCAGTATTGACTTCTCTAAATATGGCTGGAACAGTTCTTACATAACAGTTCAAAGGTGCTATTGACCTTTGTGCATTTAGTCAGTATTTGACCTCTGTCAAGAAGGCAAACAAAAAACAAGCAAACAAAGAAAAAAAAAATATGAGAAGACACAGTTAGCTGTGCCTAGTTTATCAGTTAGTCACTGTTAACAGCCAGTTTGACCCATGTCTTTAAAAAAATTATAATACATATATAATTACATTTTTAATATAGAAATATTGATCTAAAAGGGAAATGAGCTTTGTAAATGGGCCACGACACAAATGCTAAAACCACGTGAATCGACCACATACGCAGGAAACAAGGTTAGTGTAGATGCTACAGTCTGTATGACCCCAAACATCTTGCTTTATGCACTCATGGTGGTTTGATACCACAGGAAATTAAGGCTGTTCCTTCAAGCTGTATTCTGATGAGTGCTGTACTTACATCATACCCCAGACTCTCTGCCTCATTGGCCACTGTCAGGCCAGCCAGTTCCCCCAGGCCCAACTCACTCTCCAGAGCCTCGTCTGCACCCATTATAAAGGACTTCCCCGAGGAGGGAGGGAAGGTCAGGGCCTCCACTGGAACAAACGCAGTCACACATAAACACACATCCAGTTAAGACTGAAATTCGCGTGAGTGGCACGTGTATGGAAGGGATGCTCAGCGGGGCGATACCTTCGTCCGTGCGTCCGAGTTCATGCTCGTTCAGCCTGGGGAGGCTGGGTCTGACAGGGGCTGACACCGGGGGTTGCACTGAGGGCAGGTCTTCTGCGTCCCTTAAATTAGCCAACATGTCCTGCAGTTTGGACCGGTTAGGCCCTGTAAAGGTGAGATTGAGAAGGGGGGAGAAACAGTTTACCACAGGAGAACCCTTTACAATTTTAGCCAGTCCATCACAATTTATCTAGATTTTAGAGTGGGATGAAGGCACTGAAAAAAATGAAAAAAAAAAAGTAGATGTGCATATTACAAGAAGAGTGAATCATATCTGTAGCATCTTGTTGTTTAGTGTAAATGATGAAAAGAGGGAATATTATTATGGGGTTCAGTTTGACAGGAGAAATCTTGCATAACCCCACAAAGAAGAGTGAAAACACAAATAAAGCAAGAAATGTCAGCAAAAAGTGAGCAACATACAAAATAATACAAAGAGAGAGAGAGAGAGAGACAGCTCTAACATAAACATTAAAACAAAACACAGCCACAAAATCAAGAGTTGAATCAGAAACAGCTTTGCATCAGAATCCTAAAAGAAAGACAGGATGGAGAGAAAACACAGGCAAACAAAACCGAGTGTGAGCAGGGACCAGGTGCTGTGCTTGTTTATTCAGGGCATGAGTGATGAAGGAGGAAAGGAGAGAGAGAGAGAGAGAGAGAGAGAGAGAGAGAGAGAGAGAGATGTGAGGGAAGAAATGCAGCACAGAGGAGAGAGGGAGGTTCACAGCAGTTAAATGAGGTACACAGGCTGAGAGAGGAGGCTCTGCCTACAAAGGAATCCCATTAACATGGTGATGCTTACTTACACACACACACACACACACACACACAAGAAGCAAAATTAAAATGAAAGGTACAACAAACAAACAAACAAATGGAAGAATGGAAGAAAAAAAAATCAGTCATCTGATATCTCATCCCTTTTTTTTTTTTTCAATGTGAGAATAAAATACCATGTTCATTCTGTGCTGAGAGACAGAGAGAGAGAGAGAGAGAGAGAGAGAGAGAGAAATGGGAAGGGAAGGCCTGGCAGACTTACTCTTCACCCCCTTTTTGCCCTTGCGCTCCTTCCTGTACTGCTCCTTGAGTTTAGATATCAGGCCCTGGTCCACGTCCCACTGTTCATCCTTTTCTACACGGGGGGAGGGAGACACACCAAACCCACAGGGGTGTTCAGTCCCATAGCTTTACAGCCTGCTATCACTCATTTCCTCCTCTGTGTCTCTACGCTCAAGTTTCCACTCAGTGACACTTCTACCACACGTCAGTGGTGCAGTCCTAACTTAATGGCAGTCCGACTGAAATGTACAAATGCACTGTACAGTGCCAAAACCAGAAGAGCAGTATGTGGTAGTTACTCCCCCCTCCCGTGTCTATAAGTCACTGTTCTTTGTCCTTGTGGGGAATAAGTGAGTCTTGGGGAGCTGATCTTTCTCTTAGCGGGATATCAGTTAGGGGCATTTGGACTCAGTAATGGCTGAGGAGCATTCTGAGTCACAACAATGACGATGGAAACGACAGGGTTCAGAAGAAAATCGCTCCAATTCTCTTCAGACACAACATAGCAGGGACAAGGCTGTTATGTTTCAGTTTACAGCATGAGGCACTTCTGGGGATGTGTGTGTGTGTGTGTGTGTTTGTGTGAAAGACAAAACTTTTGGATTAAGAGATACAGGGGGGGGGAGGGGGACACTAAGGCAGACAGAATCTGACACACACTGTGCACTGGACACATAATATTCATTTAAATCTGATACCTTGCAGCAAGCCTGAAAATAAAAAATTGCATTTATTTCACACGAAAAGGCCAGATATTTGCACAGATCGTCGTGGGTATGTCATGCCTTCAAGCTTGTTTTTTAGCGATTGACTTATATATTAACCATTAGTTAACCAAAGTTTGTCATTAAAAGAATGAATATTGACCCTCTAAAAAGAATGCATCCTGAAAGCATATGTTCAGAAAATAAAGCCACAGAAAACAAACATGCAGTCATATTTCTTATATTTCCACCGCTTCCAGACTAAACTTGTAGTTAATCCTTACTGTATTGGATCTGGTGATTATAGCATGTGCATACATACAGCAGGCCAGATTGATTTGACTGGGACACAGACTGCACATCCTGCTCCAGTGCTCAGTCTTACCCCATTCTCCAGATTCT
This sequence comes from Chanos chanos, assembly GCF_902362185.1. Lineage (NCBI taxonomy): Eukaryota > Metazoa > Chordata > Actinopteri > Gonorynchiformes > Chanidae > Chanos > Chanos chanos. The sequence goes on from NC_044498.1 coordinate 14,047,096, forward strand.
CCTGTGCTCTGGGTCTCTGGAGAACAATCCATGTCTTCAGAGCTGGCCAGGAAGTCAAAGCCCTTCAGCGCCTCCTCCGTGTCCGGATCATCGCTCATATCTGCCGAGGAAGAAGAGGACGGAGAAGCCGACACCTTCTTCCTCACCATCTGCGAGAAAGACGAGGAGAGAAACAAACAAAAAAAGTGAGTAAGAGATAAAGAGAGCGACAGACAGTTTGGCTTCTGGTGGCACTAATTCTAATTCTAATTCTAGAACTGATCCAACTAAAATACTCTCAGATGGCATCCCTTGGCACATCAGCTACGTAACAAAAAACAGACAGGCTGTCTTGCTTAGAAACAGGGTGTGTGTGTGTGTGTGTGTTACGTGTTTAACTTTCGCTCACCGTAGCTAGGTCGATAATTGTCTTTTCCCTCCCCTCGCTGTCTTCTTCCTCATCCTCATCGCTCAGCTCAGCTGCGGCACT